>NW_028327173.1:159871244-160174275 GCF_987537825.1 Furipterus horrens
CATAAAAATCCTGGTGCACTTACAGTTTATGGATTCCTATACTATTACAAATCCATTTGAGACAAGACTTCAAAAAGAAAATTAGTGGTCAAAATGTATTCTGATTACAAATGTGAAAGCCATCAGCACATACTGAAGGGTTGGTCTTTTCCACTGCGTTCTTCTAGATTCATGGTTTACATAGTAGGTCCTTCCAAGAACATCCTGTCTCTCTTCCCATCCTGGAGGTAGAGGAGAAGGTTCTTGCTGCTGCTGCAAATGGCAAGCAGCATCTGGTTGGTCCAAAACAACCCAGCCAGGCTGAAAACAGAATGTTAACAATTAAGTTTTTGCTGAATTTCTTAACCTTATAAATTAGGCTAGAGGAAATTTTTAAAGTAATGTAACATATCTAGTTCCAGAAATTACACAAAGACAGAATAAGCACCATGTCAACTTTTAAGATCATAATATGAATTTTTATAATAATATTTTTTTGTAAAATGGTAACATTTAAATTTTGCTTGAAACTTTGAAAATTTTCTGAAAAAGTTTTAAAACATACCTAACAGGGAAAAAACGTACAGAACAAACAAACAAACAACAATGGAAAGCACTGAGAACTTGAGAAGCATAATTTAAACTAGGGTAACTTTAGGCTGTTCTCTAAATTATAGTACATGAATGAAGGGCGGGGATCACTGTATTGGGCCCTGCCTTCCCACAGAGAAAGTACCTTGTATAGGATGGCAACCAATAACTCTCCAAGACCTGAACAAAATACTATTAAATGAAGGTGAAATATGTGGAGGCATGATAGAGAAGTGCAAATGATTTAGAAATAACTGCTATAATGAACTCTCTAGTAGTTGAAAAGTTCATAATGACTCTCTGGTCTGACTTTTCCCTTTCTCTTCTGGACCAAGGGAAAGCATGTTGGTCAAGTCAGAGAGCAGTCAAAGGAAGTTTTGCTTTAAATGCCTGGAAGGCACTGGAAATTTCCTGAGACTATCGAGGCGGTAAATATTATAAAGCCTTAAGCCAGGTAGTTAGAATAAGGAATTCATGGAAAAGGGTGGCAAGAGTTAATGACATTCTTTGACACCAGAAACCTCAAAACAGAAAAGGCAGTAGGTAAAAGGTTCACTAAATACTAGGATGGTTAGGAAAGCATAAATAAAGTAGGGAAGAAAACTTAAAAATTCCTGAATAAGTGAAAAGACTTAATATGATCTTGGCTAGGAAGACTCAATCTCACACGGGCATCAATTCTACCCAGGTTAATTTATAAAGTTGCCAAGATTCCGATTAAATGATATTATGGATTTTTTTTTTTTTTAAAAAGGAGACACAACAATTCTCAAGTTCAAATGGGAACACAAACATACAAGAAAAATCAGTACAGTTCTATTAAAGAAAAGCAACATGTGGAGATTAAACCTGCCAGATAAAATATACTGCAAACCAAAAGAATTATAGCTGTGTGGCACTGGAGCATGCTCAACAGGATGGATTAGAAAGCCCAGGAAGAGACTCAAAATTGTAGGAATTTAGTATATGATGAAGACCTTTTCAAATTTGTGGATCAATAGGCCTATTACCTAGAAAATAGGGGAAAAAATCATTTAGATTGCTATCTACTGCCTTATACCAGGATGTTACAGATGGAGCATATTTAAATGCTAGAAAGTCAAATCAAACCAAAATGTATTAGAACATACCTGGGAGAGTTTTAAAAATATTGTCTAAGAGTGGGAAAGCCATTGAGTATAATACCAAATCCAGAGCACAAACGAGAAGATTGATAAATTTGATTACAAACCCCCCAAATCTGCACACGGAAAAAAACTACTAAATCAAAGTTTAAAAAATTTCAGACTGGCCAACGTTTGGCACTATGATAACAGACAAAAAGAATTTCCTTAATATACAGAGTATTTTTTCCTAGGCACCGGGGACCCCACACTTAAGGACTGTAGTGTGTCCACCAATTGGTAGCTTAGAAGATGGAAGAGAATTCTTCTATACTGAAAACTGGATCTGAAAATAAGGGGTCAGGAAGAAGAAGAGCTGCGAAGGAAAGGAGCATTTTCTGGCAGCAAGGGCTCCTACAAGGTTAATCTCTTACTGCCAGTTTTGGTGGGACTGTTACAGCCTGAGGCAGGACGGAAGGTGGAAAGTAGAGGTAGAGGAAGGCAGTTTTTCTGGGAAAAGGGAGGTGGATGGGAAGTAATATGGACTCCCTTTTTTCCTTACGCTTTGTTATGTTTCCCTTTTTACCTCTTCTATGGGAACTGGCATGTCTTTAATTTTTAATTCCCGAACTCCATTCTGTTCCTTCCCTCTATTCTCTTACTTTTTCTCTCCATCTGTGTTTACCTTCCTTTTCTCTCTCCCTTTTCCTTTCCTTTAAATAGTCATAATATTGGATCTATATACCTAAAATTTAGTCTTGTATAAATTTAAATCAAATTTTATTTCTCCAGTTTTAATTTCAAAAGCATGTGAGCTGAATTTTTACATTTTACTCTCAAAAAAGACTATGAAGTATTTTTTTGTTGAACAGTCATTGATTATTTTTCTGCAGATTAATGACATTTATCAATAAAAGGGTTGTCACTGCTGCTTTAAAGGACTGTAAAAATATTCACATCTGGGAATATGGTACCAATCTTAAAGATTTGTCTCTTAAAGTTCTGCTTATTGTACTTCTGTTATCCAATTAAATCCAAAAAGAGTGAGAAACTAATTTAATTAAGAACCTTTTTTAAAAGCCTGTTTGAAGTTTGAAAAACTACAGTTGTACATTTTAACATTGTTTAGAAAGATCGAGTTCTCATTTTTATATATAATGCCTTCCTATTACACTGGTATCAGCTAATATTCTTCATAGAATAATTTTCTAAGGATCCATGAATGTTACTTAATTACTAATCTCAAAGCTAAGACGCAATTGCCCACAATTTAATGGAGTCAAAGAAGGTCAGAAAGAAAGCGTTCAGAGCTACAACAAACATGAATGTTAATTCTGTAAAATACACCTAAATCACATGTTTCCCTCAAACATTACATGATTATCTATAGCTATACTTTATCTTACTAAGGAATACCAACTGCTTTAGAGTGAGCCTCTTGTGAAGATTACAGTTGTTTTCTTTAAATAGTACAATTGTGTATATTCAGTCAGAAATTAGACGTCAAAGGCAAGACTTCTCTGGTCATTAGCTACACAGAATATAAATAAGCACAGATTCATGTGTTTGAATTCCTAGGGCCTTTCATAAATAAACTCCTACAGGCTTACATCCACTGAAATTATAAGGTGCATTCTGAGGGAATTCAAACATTGAGACGTGAGACCATGAAATGGAGCGAAGCAGTTCTGCCCACAGAAACTGAACTGTGAATAAGGTACCTGTGATACGTGCGCGTGGGCAAAAACTTGGAGCAGATTACTAAATAATAAAATGCTGTTAGCTTTTTAAAGGTTACTAAACAAGGAATTTTCTTTCTTTACAGCAGACACCCTTCATTTCAAACAGAATTTTATTATGTAAAATACCCTGTGCACCAAGATGTCAGAAACTCGATCTAATAAATATCTTAAAATTTTTAAGTGATTGTATAACTCAGAGAAAAACTGAAAAGATACAAAGGTAAATTAAATAAGTGAATACAGACAAAAGCAAGGTTACCAAGTTCTTTGGCCACCAAACTAAGGGCTAATTATATTCTATGAGTCAAAGAAAAGTTCTTTCCAGTATTTTAGATTTCCCCACAAAACAAAATCTCATTTGAGTATGTAAAAAATTCCCAGAAAGTTCTGTTACAAAAGCACTGTTTATTTTCAAGATTTCTTTCTCTTCTGAAGGTATCTGGGTTTGCCAGGTAGAGCCCAGCCTTTGGGGATGTTGCTCAGCTTTATAGTTCTGGAGACCTAATAAGACCCTCAGGCAAAGAGGCCTGGTGACAGTCCACTGTGTTTTCAGTAAATGTTACCAAGTGAGATGCTATCTTTGATGATAATGTTCCTGCAATGGAAACCTCAAGGGGCAGGTGTTTTTGTCTTGTCTTTTTTTTTAAATTTAATCTTTATTGTAAAAAAATCCAATTGATATTTTGTTCGTTTTTTAAAAGATTTATTTATTTACTTTTAGAGAGGGAAGAGGGGAGGGAGAGAAACATGAATATGCAAGAGATACATCGATTGGTTGCCTCTTGCATGCCCCCAGCTGGGGACCTGGCCCTCAATCCAGGCAACCTTTTTGTTCACAGGCCTGAGCTCAATCCACAGAGCCACACCAGCCAGGAGACTTCTTTTCAGCTCATTAATTTTTTTGCTAAAGAAACCCTGGGGGTCATCTGGCACAATCCAGTCACTCTGCAGATGAAGAACCTGAGGTTCAGAGAAGTTCTGCGACTCAGAGTCATTGGGCTGACTGATAGCAGACCTTGTGAACAGGATTCCAGTCTCCAAATCCAGTCCAATTCTATTCCATATACCTGGTCTCAGCCTCTTCTTTACTCTCTCCAGATATATATAGTTTCACCCAAATACTTGACTTGGACTTCCTCTTATCTTGTCATCCATGAAAATTGTTAAATTCTATTTGCCCCAAATAAATGTGGCTTTTTATTAGATCACTTGAACTCTCTCCTTCTCTCTCTCTCATTCCCTTCTTTCCTATGAGCTGCCTCTCCAACCATGGCAGGAAAAGTAACAGGAATTAAGATTTCATAACAAAGTTCCTAATTAGCAGAGACTCCTCAAAATTTTCATGTATTTCACTTACAAAGTGTTCTTACTTTAATGAAGAGGAACATGACATGGTTTAGAAAATGAAAAAACTAGAAACAGTTAATGACTTAATTATAATAAACGCTCTCATTTATAAACACTATATTCTCTAATCTTTAAGAATGGCATTAATAATGGCCATTCATTCTATAGAAATATCGTTAGAAGAAAGAGATGTTTAATAAATGCTTGGGTAAAATAAATAAATATCCAGATAAATAATTTTGCTTTTTAAAAAATGTATTGATTTTACAGAGAAATCGAGAAAGAGGGGTGGAGGGAAGAGAGAGAGAGAGAGAGAGAGAGAGAGAGAGAGAGAGAGAGAAACATCGATTTGTGGTTCCACTTGTTTATGTATTCATCGGTTGACTCATGTATATGCCCTGACCAGGGATCAAACCTGTAACTTTGGTATATCAGAATGATACTCTAACCAACTGAGATACCTGGCCAGGGCCTTATTGCCCATACCGACTTCATTGTATAAAGTTATTTTTTCTTCACAGTATACTAAAATAAGAAATTAGGTATTTCATGTTTAGTTTAACCAAATATTTATAAAAACTCACCTCTAATTCCTCAGCCTGTTCTGCGTTATCTTCTTCTGAGCCACTGGTTTTAGGTAAATAAGTCATTTTTAATCTCAGATAACCTTTAACTCTTGATTTGTGACTGTAGAAAAGAAAATAATTATTCACAAAACTTTAACACCAGGAAGGAAAGCATTCATTTACTAAGAGCTTATTGAACACCCACTATCTAGAAACATACATAAATAAATGTTACGAGATAAATAAGATGCTCAGGAACTTTAAAAAGAAGTTGGAATTTGAGCTGGGACCCGACGATGGGGGAGGGTTTTGATCTGTGGCAGTAAAGGGAAAGGCATGTGAGTGAAGAGCAACAAGGAAATAGATGGGAACTCGAGTGCAATGGAGGAGATGGCAGGAATTGATTTGGCTGGATTACAGGGCACATAAGAGAAGTGGAGATGGTCTCGATGATGAAGTCCAGGTGAAACAAGGGAAGTTGAGATTTTGTTTTGCATACTCTGTGAAGCCAGAGAATTGGGGCATAGGGAAAGACATCCTCAGAGATGTGCTTTCGAGATACTAATCTAGCCACATCGTATGAGATGACAGAAGAGTGAAGAGCAAAGCCTGATAACCATCCTGAACCTGCAATCTTTCTTTGACAGCTGTTTGAATCTACCCTACACTAATCTACCTCATCTATTCTCATATTTTATCACCGCTCAATAACGACTTGCCTAAGCTAAAGGTTGCTACCCACTGTATTACTATTTTAAAATTTTAAACCTGTCTTTAAGCTTCTAAATTAAGACTGATAGCCCCATTAATTGTAACATATCCTATTTACTTAAGAAATCTTTGCTTGTCCCACCTTTCAACATAAATCTTTGGGTGATTTTTATGTAACCAGCCTTTGTCTTTCTAGACAAGAGTCCTAATCCTTTTATTCTGTCTTCAAGAAATACACCTCCCCTATGCCTTCTTTAATCCTTTTAGTTCTCCTGTGTACAGTTCTCATAGATTTGGAAAGCATACCTGTCCTGATTGGTCAATAAAATCCCAGATGCTTATTTCCAAGGCCACTAATGGTGGCCCATCATCATATTTAAGGGGTTTTGAACACTCTGACATGTTGCTTAAAAGACAGACACAGAAATCTTGCTTTGATAATGTTTTATAGAAGAGTTCTCTACAATGATATGTTTCATGTCTTTCCATGTAGATAATAAGTCTTTGGGTTTGGACTTAATGGGGTGAAAAAAAAAATCTAGGAATGTAGTACATTTTCTATCTGAATAAAGTTCTTTCTGCACTAGCAGTAATATCTACTGCAGACAGAAGATGTAAATTGTTATAGTTTTTAAAGATAAGGATACTAAAAAGCATTTGATAAATTGAAAAGCAGGCTACCAGGGCAATCAAATAAGAGAAGAAATATTTATTTAGTTATTCTCGGTATGCAGACATCACAACCAGTCTAAAATTAAAGGAAGAAAGAGATTTATATTACACGGCTTCTATAGAAATTAAACATGTGACTTCTCTTAGAGAAGGTTAATATTAATAGTCAGTACTGTCCCTTTTGTTTTAATATTTATATTACAAAGAGTAATTTTTAAGATAATTTTTAAATAAAAAAATTTGCTAAGTTTCCATAATATGATTTTCAAATACATTTTCTAATTTTAAAACAAGGCAAATACTGTTTTCACAGATGTTCTTCCTCTGATTTACTCTGACCTTTTTGACAGTAAGTCCACACACATGTCTTGACTAGATTTTACTTGACTATGTGGTACAAAAGATCAAAAGGAGTTTTATTTATAGCTTAAACTTCAGAATTTTGACAAAAATCAAGAAATTTAGTTTAGGAAAATGAAATTATGGGCTTTAAATCCCAGTCTTTACTCATGTTATTTTCTCTAAATATTTGAGTTTTCCAAAATACCTTTTTTAAAAAATTAAAGTATGCAAAATGTAGTTAGATTTTTCTAAAATTGGTTTTGTGCATGTTGAATTAGATATTAGTTTTAGATGAACTAATGTTTGTGATATTTGTAAAACATAGTATGGCAAGATTACATATATTTTGCAATATAAAATCAATATAAAATGACAAACTTTAGCCTTTTAGTCTGATAAGTATTAGGGGGACAAACCTTTCCTAAAGGGGTATGACCACTTTTCTGTATTTTCAGAATTTTTTTGTACTATGAATATATTACTTTGTAATCAGATATAACAGTAAAGCTTTTAAAAATAATATAATACTTAGAAGTAGTTTATCTACAAAGCTTTAAATTTTTAATTTTCAAAGCAGCTACTATAAGGTATAATGAAGAAAATTTTTAAAAACTAAATATGTTATTATTTTATATTTACTGACCTTCTTGGGTGAAGAACAAAATCCTTAAATGTGTATGGTCTGTCCATTCTTGGATTTTCTGTCTAGAATAAAAGAGTGGGTTTTCAAGATATATCTATAACACCAAAACAGGAACTTTCCAATAATATTCATGAACTACAATTTAAGGCATAACTGGAGTTCGAAATGAGAAAAAAAGTAGCTTTCGATAAATGGTTACAATCGATAGTGCATTCACTTTGCTGCACCATAGGAATTTCAACCGGCATCACAACTCAGTCCAAAACTAGCTGAGCAGGTGTGTTGCGGAGCCAAAAACAGGGCAGGAAGTGAAAAGCTGTAGAGTGGTTAGAGGAGTATGCTGTGTCAGAAAGCGGGATGGTTAGAGCATGGAGACAAGGCTAGGAGAATGAAAAAGCAAACAGCATGGAAGGTGAGACTGTAGAGCCAATGAACATCTCAAAAGACTGATATAGTATTACTTCTCTTTCTTCTCAAGTTCAGTAGCCTTTTGTTTTTATTATCCTTTTCTTCCCTGTTACATTTTGCATTGTTAACCACCCATTCAGTCACAAAACTCTTGAATTCTTGTGACATTATTTGACTTGGTTCTTTTTCTGTCTCTCCTTGTCAGTCTTTGCTCTTTCCTCTGACAGACCCACCCTGTCCAAGATCTGATGTTTGGCCTTCAGTGCTTTCATCTCTCTTCTCTGGACAGCCAGTCATTCTCAGAGATGCTGCTGGCCCCTTGTCAGTGATAACTCTCAGTCCTTCCAGTCCCCTTTCCCTACACAATTAATTTTCTTATCTCTGTCAGCTGCTCACTCTAAGTCTTCATTTTTCCTGTTTTCTACTGAAATTCAATATGGCAAAAATAAATGTATTATATTTCAAAACAAAAGGGCTTTTCCTTCTAACTTTTCTACTTGAGCTATCACCCTTATCTCCCAAATTCAACCTGTATTATCTGTACTTTTTACTTATTTTTTAAATCCTTCTCAGAAACTTGGTCCAAAATAATTTTGTTCTAAAATGTTTCCTGAATCTGTGTGTCTTCCTCCAATGCTATATGCTTGGTCCAGATTCAGTTTCATGCCTATATTGTTATAATCTTCCTTAGTTTCCTTCTGTGAGCCTAGGCTCTCCCCATTCTAGTTATTTAGCAGAACATTTCCAAACAGATCTTCTTCAAGCAATGTTCTCAAAATGTCAACAAACTTCAATGGCTCCATTTCTTATTGGAGTTCACATAAGGGGAACTTGATGATCAATTTAAAACAGAAAATTGAGATTTGTATTCAGAAAATAATATATTCAAGAAATAATAGCAGTATATATTTTAGAAATCAAGTATTAATATTAATTTCTTAAAGTAAAAATAATAAACATAAAAAGTAAAGTCAAGAATGTACTAACCGGTAATGGGTAAAGGGGAACATCCACTTGACCTAGGAAATCATCTCTTGTCTATAAGAGAAAAAAGAAAAAAGAAGGTTAGTAATATGCTCAATCCTTTTAGAAAATTTTGATGAACTACTGCTATCATTTTTTTAAAAAGTAGAAGTTTTTGTTGTTGTTGTCCAATCCTATACAATACCAATAAAAAATAAAAAGAAATATGATATAATTTCTGGTAGTGGCACAATAGAGTATATTAGGTTGATCCTTTTGCAGATAATAATTATATACTCTAAAAATATGTAAATTACTATTTGAAAGCACCATAGGTTGACCAAAAGCAGGCAGAAACTGGAGGGAAGTCAATCTTGAAAGAAGGAACACACGGCTTTTCACCTGGTAGTATAAGGAAGTGATTAGAACTTAAGCAGAAATCTGAAATCTTACTTGCTTGAGGAGTTCGAAGACCTAATTTGAGGTTAACAACATAACTAGAAAGTGAGGGGGACAATCCCTGAAAGGAAGAAGCCATAAGAGTCCCTCCAAATCTATATATAAACTCCACCCAAACTCCTAGCTGATTTTTGAACTGCTGAGCTGCCCATGTGAAAGGTAATGGCTGAAAGGCTGAAAGCACTGAGCACAGATTTCAGCTGATGTTCACCTGACAACTTGTTAGAACAAAAATCAACACCTTTCAGGGAAGGATAACAAAATTCATCATCTCTATCATGTACCACACAGTGTCCTGTGTACAATAAAAAATGACTAAACATACAAAGAAATATGATCCACTATCAAAGGAAATGTAATTAATAGAAACCAACCACAAGATAAGCCAGAATCTAGGAACTACCAGACAGGGAAATCAAAACAACTATTATGCAGATATTTAAGGACTTAAAAGGAAAATAAGGTCACAATGAATGAATGGATGGGGACTCTCTTCAGTGACATGGAAACTCTAAAAATGAATCAAATGCATATTTTATAACTGAAAAATACATCCGAAGTAAAGTTAGTGGGTGGGCTTAATATATGATTGAAGATGACAGGAGAAAACTTATGTTAATGTAAATATATATCCATAGAGTTTAATATGAAAAATAAAGAGCATTTGCAAAAAAATATCAAGCAGTCAAGAGAGAGGGAGAATAGGGCAGAAAAATATTTGAACAAATACACATCCATGTTCCTTGCATGTTAACATCTTACGTAACCATAACATAATGATCAAAACCAGGAATACTATTACTTAACCTATAGGACTTACTCTAATTTTGCTAAGTACCCCACTAATTTTGATTCAGGGTCCAATTCAGGCTCATACATTGCATCTAATTGCCATGTCTCCTTAGTTCTTTTAATCTGGAAAGCACCTTGTCTTTCTTTGTCCTTCATAATCTTGACATTTTGGAAGAGTACTGGCTAATTAATTACAGAATGTCCATCAGTTTAGGTTTGTCTAATGTTTCTTCATGGTTGAATGTAGGTTATTCATCTGGGGGGCAAGAAAATATAGAAGTGGTGTTTGTGCTCTCCTTAGCACATAAAATCAGGAGGAAATAAACAGTGTTATCTTACATATTATGGACAGTTAAGGACTACTAAATATTTGAGGTAAGTCTGTAACTTAAAAAACAGAGACCTAATCCAAAAGGCAAACAGAAACAAGGGAGTCAGATGAATAAAAATCAAATCAGATTGTAAGAGAACTACTTCAGAAAAACTATATTAATAGTGTCAGAGACAAGAGATGAAATATCTGTAAATCAGATGAGGAGGCTATAAAAAAGGAGCAAAGAACAAGAAAAAGCTCTTAAAAAGTAAAAATATAACTTAATTAAAAGTTTAAGATAGAGTTGGAAACAATTTCTCAGAAAATAGAACTATAAACAAAACTTCTAAAATTTCTACGATGAGAAATTTCCAAAGTATTAGGCAAACTGCATGAAAAGAAGACCCACAGCCAGGTACATCATTGTGACATTTCAGAGCATCAGAGATAAAGCAATTCTAAATGTTTTGAGAGACACAAAACAAATCATACCCAAACACACCTCCAAAATTATGAAAGATCTTTCCTACATAGAATTCTATACCCAGACAACTATCTTTTTCAATGATAAAGACACAATAAAGACATTTTCAGGCATTGGTGTTCTTAGGAAAGTAATGGAGGATACACTTTCCCCAAATGAGGGAGTGCACAGTGGTAAGGGCAGATAAAGGGGATTCAAAACAGGGGATTCAGAACAGGAGAGAAGCAAAGAGGATACCCAGAATGATGGGGAAGGGAACTCTCAGAGTAACAGTAGTGTAAGACACACTGAACAAGAAAAGGAATGCATCTAGAAGAATAAGTATACTATCTACCTAATAGGGTTTTGTTACAATTAAATGAAATAATGTAAAGTGCTTTGCATAATACTCAGCATACAGCATACAGTAAGCATCAGTAAGTGTTAGCTGTTATATTTGAAATGATGGATTCTATAATGAACTCCCTGCTCCCTTTCCTCTGGACCAGTCTGTGGAAATTCCTAACAGGTGCGTACAATAAAAGGAGCATAGCTGGAGACTGAAGCCTAAGAAACTAGCTTAGTTTAGGGCCATGCTCCTATTCTAGAACAAGAGTTGATGATAATTTTTGAAATAGTAAAGTTAGCTTTTAATTACACCTTCAAAGCTGTGCTATGGTATTTTTTTTTATTCCTGTATTTATCACAAGTACACATTATACTCCACAAATTTGATCTTTAAGAAGTTTTACATAAGGAAATAAAATATAACAAAATATAGCAAAATCTCAACCTGGAACACTGAGGAATAAAATATTTTGGTTAGTTGAATTATCTAACTTAGGTTTAGGCTTAACCAGATCAAAAAAAAATTTTTTTTTATTCAGTCTTATTGAAAAGCCTTGTCCTTAGTATACTGAATATAATAAATACTTATCTGTTTCATGATTCTTAACCCTGCAGTGCTTCAAAAACATGGATGCGATAAATTATCACTTGAGTGACACAGGTATAGAACAAGGTTTCTCAAGTTGGGCACTATTGGCAATTTTAGCCAGACGGTTCTTTTGTTGTGAGGGCTGTACCATGCATTGAGGGATGTGTGACAACCTCCCTGGACTGCCCCAGCTAAATGCCAGTGCCACTCCTCCTCCAGTCGTGACAACCAAAAATGTCTCCTGGCCTTTGCTCCTGGGTGGCAAAACTGTCCCCAGTTGAGAACCACTGGTAAAGAAGGTATAAAACAAACTGTCTCAACCAGTGAACAAAAGATTCCATCCTTCTTAAAATAACAGCTTTACTGAGATATAATTAGCTTCCTATACAATTCAGCCACTTAAAGTGTACAATTTTAGAATAGTTTCAACACTTCAAAAAGAAAACCTATATGCGTTTCCTCCCCCTTCCCTCCGGCCTAGGCAACCACCAATCTACTTTCTAGTTCTATGGGTTTGCCTATTCTGGGCATTTTATATAAATGGAATCATATAATGTAAGTCCTTTATGCCTGACTTCTTTCACATACCATGTTTTCAGGGTTCATTCATGTTGTAGCAAGTATTAGTACTTCATTCCTTTTTTTTTTATTGCTGAATATTAATTGTATGGATATACCACACTCATTTATCCATTTATCAACTGATTGACACTGAGATCTCCATTTTTGGCTATTATAAATAATGCTGCTGTGAACATTCAAGTACAAGTTTTTGTGCTAACATGTTTCCATTTCTATAGGTTACATACTTAGAAGAGTAACTGCTGGGTCATATGCTAACTCTGTTTAACCTTTTGAGGAACTGCCAGACTTTCCAAAGTGGCTGTGCAATTTTACATTCCCAACAGCACTATAACACTGTTTCAATTTCTCCATATCCTTGCCAACATTAATTACTACCTGTCTTTTTGATAATAAGTCCTCCTAGTGGCTGTGAAGTGGTATTGCATTGTGGCTTTGTTTGCATTTCCATAATAGCTAGTGATACTGAACATCTTTTCATATGCTTGTTGTGCTCCTTATTTCTTAAAAACTCTTAACTTAATAAATCTTCCCTAGATATTCAGTCTTCATTATAGGGGAAGTTCCTGGTCACTGCAGGACAGAAAGAAAACATTTCATCCCATATATTGTTGCTCCAAACTCCCTGTTCATTGATTGACTGCATGCTGTGAACAAAAGCATGTAACAAAAATCTCATATAATGAAAATTTCCATCTCTCAAGTAACTCTGGTATATAAAAAGATATTTTTAAAATTTCTTGCAACACATCTTCCTTATGTCTTCCTTCTTTGAAACAAGTGATCTGAAATGAGTTTCTTAACTTCTACTTTAAATAAAACTATCTCTGCCATGGCTGGTGTGGTTCAGTGGGTTGAGCGCTGACCTGTAAACCAAAAGGTCGTTTGATTCCCAGTGAGAGCACATGCCTGGGTTGTGGGCCAGGTCCCCAGTTGGGGGTCTGTGAGAGGCAACCAATCTATTTCTCTCTCTCTCTTTCTCCCTCTCTTCCCCTCCCTCTTAAAAAATAAATGAAATCTTTTAAAAAAAGAAAAAAAGAAATGACCCCAAAGAACTATGGGGGCAATATATTTCTACTATTAGAAAAACAAACAAATTTTCCAAGCTAAAAAATCAATACACCTGATCTGAGGAGGTGGAGAATATGAAATTAGGAACTATCCTGGAAAGTCGGGGACATATAGTTGAAACATATGGTTGCTATAAATATGGACAATTAGAAGTTCTTTTTCCATTTACAAAAAAACAGTAATAGTTTTAAATCCATTCCTATGAAAGCAAGACAGTCTGTGAAGTTCATTAATGTTTCCCTAGCCAACCAATTGTTCCAAATTCTGAATATTAAGCATTTCTTTGCAAGAGTTATTTCCTATTTTCCAACTGCATGGAACTTACTTCATAAAGCACATTTGCATTTGGTAACATATAATTAATGTAAGAATGCCTAAAATCTACAAAACAATTCAGAACAGCAGGTGACTTTAAACTGCAATGGGCACAGTTTAGTCAATAAGTAATACTTTTTCTAATATTTTAAAGATATGAAGTTTTTTCTTAAAAAATTTTTAGAATGTGAAAAGAGAAAAATCCAAATGGCTGATTTTGCAAAACTTCCATTAGAACTACAGATGACTCTAAGTTTAGGACAAACTGTTATTAACTTTGATAAGGCTGAACAGTGACTGAATGCTCTGCTTTAAGAGAATAATGTTACAAAAAAATCAGAATTTTAAAAACAGATAAGTTAAAGTATCATAGCTTTGAAGAATACTTGGCTTTAAAAAGAGTTTCCATTAAATTTAAGGTACAAATAATCTCTCAGGATAAATCTACAATATAAAGCAAAATATTAAAGGGAGAATCACTTCCTCATAACCAGAGCCACACACAATTGCCCAAATTTTCTGCTGCAATATCCAACTTTTAATTTTAATCATGATTTTTAATCAATAAAAATGAATTTTATGCATGAACATTAAATATAGTACAGTTTCAGTTTCAGAATTACCTCTCAGCACTTTTGTAATCAAGATGACTTTTTAAAGTAATTTTAAAACATAGGATACACTGGGTACAAAATTGAAAGGAAAAAAGGGCTTCTCACTTCCAACCATCTAATTTATCTGCTGCCTTTCCAAAAGGCAATAGCAGTCATTTTTTTTTGAGTCTGGATATCACTTCAGATTTTCCTTTGACAGACTGTTATGTATCTTGCTTTTTTCCCCTTGCACAATATCTCTAGGACCTTGTCTGATATGAGTCCACAAAGAGATGCCTTACCTCTTTGATGGTTGAACAGTATGCCACTGTATAGAATACGAAGATTTATTTAAGTAGTTCCCTCCCTATCGATAGACATTTAGGTTGTTTCTCATCTTTTGCTATTACAAAGAATACCTCAATGAGTAAACTTGTATTTATCATTTTGCATATATACCCAGGGTACTTTTTATTTTGTGTAATAATAAAGACCACAGTGAACTAATCCAAACTCATCTAAAATGGAAACAGATCTCAATGACTGACTGATTGGGTGTTACACAAGAAAAGTGTCCTGAGTAAGCCCAAAAGCATATACAAGTTTTCAGAGATAAAATCAAGATCAAAGATTCAAGATCAAGAAGTTTGCATTTGAATTAATATCTTACTCAGTGTCAATAACACCTGTCTTCACACAACAGTATTCAAATTCTCTGTGTACAAATGTCATGGTTCTTCTGTATAAACCACTAGTTCTAAAAAAAATGAATTGGGGTAAGCAGTGAAAAAAAAACAAAAACCTCAATAAATTCATAGCTATATATGTTCAAACTATTGTTAATGATATTATTCAAATTAGGTCAAGATACCAAGAGATATTTCAGAGATCATAAAAGACTAAGTAGAGTAAAAGCTCTGAAGCTGAGATACTAAAAGTAAAATTATCTGAAAACCTATTTGTGTAAAGTAGAACTTAAACTATTATGAGTTAAGAGGTTAAACATTTTCTTGATTTGTACACATGAAAAAGTCAGTATTTTTACAGAGGGTATTAGCACACATGAATGTCTGAGAAAAATAAGCAGAACTTATATGAATGGACCCATTTATAGTATTTTTAAAATAAGGAACCACATAGTTTCTGCTTCCAAAATTTTATAAAAACTATTATTTTTAATGAACATCTCAAAATCAATACTATATCCCAGACATTATAAACAGAAAAAGATTATGAAAACTATTCAAATTTACCTTAACTATTTTCTAATGTATACAAATCTTAAGTAAAATTTCATTGGCATAACTTCTACCTTCCTACTCACATACAGACTCACTCTGTGCTATGACCTGCTTATTTTAAACATTTTTTTTAGAGGTTCAAGATTTATTGATTCAATCTTTTCAGTATGTTGAGAGGAAAATGGTGTTAGTTAAATAAACAGTATAATCTGATCTATGCTATAAAATCATAGTGCTATGGAAACCGGATGTCTTTGCTTAAAACAAACATTCAACCTCCCAACCTTGTGATTTGTTCAGCCAGCCAGCCCGTCTGGTAGATTTAACTATAAGACAAACTATACTTGTTCTTTAACAATAGCTTCATACTGCTTGAAAATTAGGATACATGCATTCTACAGTCCTTAGCAAACTTCACATTTTTAAAGGTATTTCTTTACTGAATAGAGTGGGGTGGGGAGGGAGCCAGGAGAAACCTCTGTCTAAATTAGTTTCAGTTTGAGTTCTCCTCTGAATTCCAGTTTCTTTGGAGGTCTCCACTTGCTAGCCATCACAAACTTGTGAAAATGGATGATTAATCTTGACAAGTTCCTCTATCTCTACATGCTTTAAAGTTAATACGTAGTTTACTGTGAGAATTTTCCAATAGAAATCATATTTTTCATATGTTACAAAAGAGAGAGAATCTGAAGCAGACCAGGAGTAAGAGGAATCAGGTTGTGTTGTATCACACATGAATTGGATTTTATAATTATTTTAAAAATTGAAATTTAATATATCCAACATACTTTTACAAGCAATTATCACTGAATGCCCCTCAACTAGAGGACTATATAGGTGAGAAGAAAGTCTTGCATTTGTTGCAACTTTTATCCCCCTCCTCTAAAAAGGGGAAGGGCTTACCAAGTTTTCCCATTGTTTCAAATTTGTATTTCTAAACAAAGGAAAATAAAAAGAAGACTAATGTATAAAATTATAATTTAACCAGGAAATACCCACAGCTAGATAATTGATAAAAGGGGTGAGGCTCTTCCTCTCGGAGGCTAAAAATATTCATTCTTGATTGAAAATAAACAGACACAGAGAGTCCACTTTCTGAGTGCCACTTAATTATGATACTACTTTTTCTCTTTTCTTTTGAAGAATGTCTGCCAAGCGACCAGGGAAAGAAAAGGTAAACTTTTTTTAAAAATTGATTTTAGTGAGAGAGAGGCAAGGGGCAGGAGAAAAAAATGGGACTGAGAGAGAAATACGGATTTGTTGCTCTTCTTGTTTATGGTTGATTCTTGTAAGTGCCCTAACCAGGGATCAAACCTGCAACCTTGGTGTATCAGGGTGATGCTCTAACCAACTGAGCTACCTGGGAAGGGATGGAAAAGGTGAATTTTTGAAGCAATGGAAGCCAGTATTCATTCTCTGGGGAATTTTATTTATAGTCTAAACAAGAAATGAATTTAGCAGATGGCTGCCACTGTTAAGATATAGTGACTTTAATTCTAAGTAACCAAAGAACTGTGTAAAATCTTAGATATTTAATTTATAAACAAATAAGATGAACTAAAATAATCACTTTAAAGTGGACAAACAGAAGCTGTGGCAGTTGAGGAAGTGTCTAGAAGCTTCAGCTCCCAACCTAATCTAGAGTTTCAAAAAATTTAGGTTAGTCATGTCAAGTGGTTTTCAAACTGCAGTGCGTATCAGAATTATTTGGAGGGCATATTAAAGATCACTGGGCTTCACCCCCGGAACTTCCGATTCAGTAGGTCTTGGATGGGAACTGAGGATGTGCAGTTTTAACAAGTTCTCAGGTAATATTCATGCATATGATCCAGTAGTCACATGTCTTTATTTAATCCTTGAGAACCACGTCATTAATCCTCGGAGAAAACCAGGGAGAGTAAGCAATGATTGATAACAGCTGAAGATGAATAAGCAGGGCATCTAAATGTGCCTACTTTTTATCTCACTTACGTCCAAATGAACTTGGTCTGTTTAAGATAACACACAATGTCAAAAAGGAAAAAGGACTCGTTGACATGAACAACAGTGTGGTGATTGTGGGGGTGGGGGGGTGTATAAGGGGACTAAATGGTAATGGAAAAAATTACAATAAAAAATTTTAAAAGACAGCACAACGTAAATTAAGACAAAGATAACCTCCAACAGAATCGCTCTAAAAGAAGCAAAATGAGTCTATGTATTTGCATTTCTTTCTAGCTTAAGTTGTAAATAAAAATTTTTAATCTCTAATTATAACAATCCTCTTTCAAAATCTTTGAAGATTGGCTATGCGTAAACATCATTCTCCAAGTGTGCTCTGAGGGATAATAGATTTGCTGGATACTAAAGGAGTTCAAAGGTGGTCACATATTTGGGAAACATTTGGTTAAAGAAAGTTCAAAAGTTTATTTCCTGTAGGACTTTAGGAATTTAACTTCATTAGTGTGCATTGTGACATTCCAAAAAAAGGTAACATGTGGCATTATACAAACTTATTTGTCAATGGTATGGGTTTATGTGAGATATCTTACGGACTAGTGAGGAACATTTTTTGAAAATATTGGTCCAGAGGAAAAACTATAATTCCTTAGCATGGGATTCCAGGCCCTCTATATTTGTTTTTCCAATCTACCTTGCAGTCGTATCTATTAATATAAGTATCCCCGGGAGAATACTATGCCTTTGCTCTCAAACTCACTTGCTTGTGTACGTCCTATCCACTTATCATGCCCAGCTCAATGTCATTTTAATAAAAATTTTCTTGATGAGACTAAATTGCTAATTTCCTCCTCTGAAATTCCACTTCACCTTATATCTTTTAACATCTGTGTTATAATTCCCTTCCACTCCAATGAAACTATAAATTCTGTGAGGGCAAGAAATGTTAGTGATTAGCTTCTATATCCAGGCTCTGTGCTAAATGTAGGAGCATGTTCCTGATATCATGGAGCATGCAGTTCTGCATGGCTGACAAACATGCACCTATAATTAAAATGTGTGTAAAAACTGAAGGACAAACACAGAATTCTATGGATGTATATAGGAGAAGAGTTAGGGAAAACTTTCATTCTTTGTTATATCCCAGTCTTTCCTGCCTTTATGGGTATTTAATACCTAGAGGTAAATTCCAAATTATTAATTTTTAAAATATTGAAATGGCCTGAATTATTAGGAAATTATATCATCATTATATCAATTAATACCTCCTTTGTGAAAACCAGCTATTTAGACCTGAAAGTACTCTATGATGTGAAGAGAACTTATCAGGAAGAAAATAGAAATAGTCCTAACATTAAAAAAACAATTCAGCAATATGATGGGAAATGCTACAATATCAAAAGAAGATGGTTATCAGATTTCCCTTGTGGCTTAAAGTACCACTTGCCCATTTCAAGGGGTCAGTATGTTAAACAGTATTAGAGAAATAACTGAAAGGGTTAAATGACTTGTTCCACTCCCTACAATCTGACTGTGTTCTTCAACCTCACCTTGAATTTAGTTCTCTGTCATGAGTGTGATAACCTGGTAATGTTTGGGCTCCAGACTGGTTTATTGATGCCCTGACCATGTCTCTCACTGCTTTGACTATGGCCTATGTTCCTGGATCACTTAATGGCTTCCCTGCCTGCAGGACTGAATGGTATTTTCTTTACATGTAAAAGGTTGTTTTTCTTATGAAGGAGTGGTGCAAACGATTCCCTACACTCTTTCCCAGGCTTCCCCACCGTTCCTGACCTTTTCTGCCCTCTAGTGACCATGAGCCACACTCCCATCCCTGGTATATGGAATTCACCACTTGGAACCTGTACAGAGTTGGTAGCTTGACAGAATATTTTGCGTGAAACTCTATTATTCAGGTCTCATGAGGTTACAACCCTGATCTCCTATTGGTACTACCCACCTATAAAGAAATACATCCATGAAAGGTAAAATCCATAACTACTGTAAGACTTCGATTAAGATAAAACTACCTCATTTATTAGTTTAAATATAATCTAAGAATGTTCAAACAATGTTAAAAAGGAAGGTTAAAAATGATTCCTAAGTTTTGCCATATTGTGCAGGGCCTAGCAATGCCTTGCACATAGTTGGAAGTCACTATCTAACTCATTGTTAGGTTAGTTGCTAGATGAATTAGCTTTAAAGGTAACTAAATCTGAAGTTTAACAAACCACTGAACTTCATACTGAATATGTTTCTTTAGTGTATGAAACAGCTAGCATTCATGGGTCTAGAGAACACTGTTGACAATCAAAGTTTCCAGTCTACAGATTACTTTAATAAGATCGTCCTGCAAACTCTTGATTTGTGGGCGAGTAGCCTTGAAGCTCAACCATTTCAACTCTCCAGTCCTTCTAGAATTAATTTCAAACTATATTACATAGGTTCTTTGTCTTTCTGTCTTAGACTGCCTCATCAAAAGTTGGGACAATGTCTTCTACACTTTCGTATTTCACAACAAAAGACATTTTAAAAGCCAAATTTGCTTGTTGGAGTTTCAATAGTATTCTCCCTAATTATTAACAAATAGTATTAAGCACAAATGGTGCATAGTGACTGGTGAATACATGCAAAGATTCACTGTCAGTAAAGTGAGCTCATTGAAGAAGACCTGAAAGGACTGGCCAAAGAATACCTCTAAATAATAAACAAAATAGTTACCAAATGATTCCCAAAGTGGTTTCTCTCTCTTTTTTTCTTTCTTTGCTTTTTTTAATTTTTACTTTTTGAAATGAATAATGTTTTCTCAGCTAGAAAATATTTCAGAATACTCTTACAACTTGATGACCTCATTATCTGGTCAAATATAAGTTTCACTGATCTATAAATAGTTTTTAAACTTTCTCCCAGTGTTGGAGACTAATAATTTTTATTCAAGAATGTAATCTATCAATGAAAACAGGAAAAAGGAGGGGGGGCAGGATGTGGGTTACTGTTGTTTAAGAAAATAAAAACTCAACAGATTCTTTTAAAGCCAAATTTTTCTTGCTTAAACAGCAAGACAGGTACCAGTAGAGAAAAATAAAGCCATTGGATGTGGCTCTCCTCCTTCAGCCACCACAGCTACCTGGCACCGTAGCTCGAGGTGCCTTGCTCAGTACACTGGAGCATTGTCAAAGCTGCAGGGCCATCAGTGCCTTGCAGCTCAAATGTAACGTTCCAGAGCAGCAGGTGTGCTGCAAGAATTTTTAAAGCATGGAATACCTGACAGGGGCACTGACCTCTTTTCCTTTAGATCGTCAAATTAAAAAAAAAAAAAGACAACAGCCAACACAACAATAGCTGTCCAGTGTGAATGAACAAAAGCATACCTTTTTCTTTTGTCAAATTGGCAAAAAATATATAATTTTTTGGTGTGCTGAAGAATTTTGGTAATAGTTTATGTGTTCCATGAGATGAAAAAGGTTGAAAATTGCTGTTCTGGAGGAACCCTGTCCGACAGAACTTTCTCCGGTAATGGGATATTCCATACCTGTGCTGTCCAGTGCAGCAGCCACTACACATGTGAGCACTTAAAATGTGTCTGGTGCAAATGAGGGGCAGAATTTTAAATATGATTTAATTTAAATTAATTAAATCTCAATAGCCACATGTGGTTACTGGCCACTGTACTGGACAGATGGATTTCTAGAAAATTTTTTGGTGAAACAGTACTTTTTGGTTTTAAGATTTTATTTTTAGTTCTTGCCCTGGGATTCAGACAGGTCCTCTGAGCTGACAGATTTCTTCACACTACCATATTCAGAATCATGGCTCTCTTTTTTTCATAGGTTGACTCATCATATCTAGAGAAAGGTTAAGATAAGCTTTTCAAGAACACTCCAGAAAAAGAAATCACCCAAAGGGAAAAAAAAAAAAAAAAAAGGAAGAAGAGATGTATGAAAAAAATCTTGATAACTGTTAAAACTGGGGGTACACTGGGGGTATACATGGGGGCTCAATGCATTAATCTTTCTACTTTTGTGTGTGCTGGAAATTTTCTATAATAAAAAGTTTTAAAATACTTGGAAAAAAGATAGGTAGTTTTTAATGATTTAGGTAGTTTACAGTAGTTATTGAAGAAAAAATAAGTATGAAATTCATAAACAGTGTTTTAGGAGGTAGAAACACACAGTATGTGTTATTTGATCAATAAAAATAATCAGAAAGAACAAAGTAATTACAAATATTGGGTCACAAGTCAGAAGAATAGAAAAAATACTTGAAAAATAAATTGGTTCTCTAGAAATAATGTGCTCAAATAATAATCCCTGAATTTACCTTTCATTCAACAATGGCAGCAAGAAAGGACTTCATTGGACTATATGTTCTACAGAGTATAAAAGTTAATCATCAGATTGTAGTGAGTCCAGGTAGAAAATTTCCTTTATACAACTCTTTCTATGTTCTTTCTGGTGCTAGTTTTTACTAGAACAACCTGCTCTAAGCAGGGTAGAATGAAAGTTCTCTTGGCTCGTGAGGTAGGAAACTGCTTTAGAATTCATAACAGACCTGCGTTTGGTCCAAATTGATAATTACTAGATTGATGACCTTGAGTAAGTCATTTTAACTTTTCTGAGCTTGTCCTCCATGTCTAATATGGAGATAATCGCTATTTCAGAGAGTTTTTTGAAATGTGGTATATATGTTACCTGATTTAAAGTTTTACAGATGGACATACAGGGTTAAGAGTTTAAAAACATATATCAGGATTTTCTCCAAGTTAAAAAAAAATCATAGTTGAGGTTCTAAGTTCTAGTGACAGTGAGCATCTAATATGACACTCCAGTAGAAGGTCATTATGGTCTCCTCTTCCTTCTGGTTCTATACTCAAACCCAGTTTTAATAGGTCTATTCTTTTCCTCAGAGTGACACGTAAGCACATTTACATTTAAATGTATTGCCAAGAATGTAAAAAGTTGGGAAATATGTTAAAGAAACTATATATTCTATTATAAAGAATATTTAATTTAGTCTTTCTAGGAGTATCTTCACTTCTAGAATATACACAATTTATTTCAGACAACAGGTATGACAATCAGGCCCTTCACTTACTGTGAATTAATTAAATCATCATCAGGACTTAAGAATTTGGTAAGTAAATATTACTTTTAAGGCATATTTTACCCTGAATTAACTCAGTTTCAGTACTGTAGAAAGAAATCACCTTCATTCCTAGCTATAAAAGATAACTGGATAATCATTAGAAGTTTCTTTTCTAGAGAAACAAACTGACCCCTGACAAAAGACCTCCAGATACTAAGTTAGAGGTCTCCCAACAATGAAGCCTACCAGTTGAAAAGCCCTGCACAATACAGAGCCTCCAAATCACTTCATAATGACTCATTCTCAAGTATGGGCAGACAGCAAGGCTCACCAGTCTCCTGGAGAAAAATGTCCAATAACAACAAGAACCAAAGGAACCACAGACAGTGTAGAACCATATCAAAACAAAACAAAAAACCTGAAATAAAATAGTCTCAGATAAATAAAAGATAGTGTTTATAAAACAGAAACAAGATAAAACTTAGGAATTAAAATAACCAAAATTTTAAAGTTAAAGAGAAGGAGAAACTTAAGGGAAAACTTCCAGATAGTAGGAAAAGGAGGCAGAGGCAGAAGACAGGAGAGAATAAGTTATAAGATCAATCTAAGAGGCACAAACTTTGGCTAATAGGAATTCTAGGAAGAGAGAACAGAGAAAGGCAGGAAGGAAGTTTTCAAAAAAATAACAACTGATTTTAAAAATAGACACATGTATTATCCTGATAAAAATTTAAATTGATTAAAAATTACATAGGCAACAACATATCTCAGAGCTTAGGAGCTCAGCTGCCTGAAGTAAGTATATTATTATATTATACATTAAACATTATTGTACTTTGGTTGTTTATTTTAATCGCTTATGCTGTCTTCTCATCTACATTATAAACTTATCAATGCCAGGAATAATACTTGCCACTTAGAGCAGGCACATATTCTATTTCTGATAAATACTTGTTAAACTCATTTGCTTTGAAGATGACTTGAGTTTCCATTAAGCTCTGTGACTCTTTCAGAGGGTTGAGTCTTTCAGCCTTGGTACAAAAGGTAAAGGTCATTCGCAGCTATAACAGTTACTTGAGACTCTAGGAACAGCTCTGAGAATCCAGTTCTTACATCAAGTCTGGAATGAAGTCATTCTATGAAACAATGATAAATTTAAAGCTAGTCAACTGGCCTTTGTCTCAGTACCCTTAAACGTTTTGTCCCATTCAATCCTCTCTTTAGAAAACTTGGTCTGAACCTCTATCCAGACAGTTCTACGGTACCAGTTAGTGGAATATGTAGGCTATGAATCAGACTCCACTGTGGAAATTAATCCTTGAGTCACGATCATAATATTCCACTGGCATCCACCCCAGGGACAAGGTATTCATTTAAGAGTGCCACTCCTGCGTGCAAAGGATGAAGCATCAAGTAGCTCCCACACATCATTACAGTCATCACTTAAATATCCTAGTTTGGCTCTCTGTTTGTGCAAGGCCATCTGGTTGCCCTCATCTCTCAGCGTACTCCAGTCACCTCTACCCCATTCCAAAGGGTCCCTTGGCTTCATTCATTAATTTAATAAATATTTATTGAGGTCTATTTCATGCTAGGCACTGTTCTAGGTCATGGGAATATAACAGTTAAAAGATAAGAAGTCCCTGGTTTAGGGAATTACATTCTAGTAAATTAGAGCCCCCAAAAGATTACCCATTTGCTTACTCCCTTTTCTAGAATGATTCTCTGATCAATTCTAGAAAATTTACATTTGCCGGCCTGTTTGCATGCGTATCTATTTTTATCTCCCCATCTTTAACTTGTTTCTTGCTACACTTCCTTTTTCTCATTTTTTAACCTGAAATATTTAATATCTTATGAGGATTCCTGAAATTAGGCTAAGCTATTCAGTAGTCACAAAGATTACAAAAACTCTTCCACCAATAAGATTTCTGAAACTGCTTCAATGGAAGACCAGTTCCTAAGATTTTCATATTCTGATTTATACTAGAGAAGTAATAAGTGATTTTAAGAAGCACTAAAGTTATAAATAAAGGAATTTTAAAGTTCCTCCACATAGAGCTATCAAAAGGGCAGTTCATAACTCAGCATTGATTATACATATATGGTGTTTCAATTCATTACATAAACCAATATAAAATTTAAACATTCTTCATAGTACCCTCTACGGCACTGCTAGAGGAAAAGTATATTGAAAAGACTGCGATGGCCTGCGAGCCGAGTGTCACTGGGTTGATTCCCAGTCAGGGCACATGACTAGGTTGCACGTCAGGTCCGCAGTTGGGGGCGTGAGTGAGAGGCAACCACACAGTGCTGTTTCTCTCCCTCTCTTTCCCCTTTCCCCTCTCTCTAAAAATAAGTAAATAAATTAACAAACAAACAAATAAATAAATAAATAAACTTTTTTAAAAAAAGAAAAGACTGAAAATGTTCACAAAGAGGAAGTCCTAAGATATGACCAGAATGAGCCAGAATAATGAAGAAAAACATAACATTTCAACTGCATATTTTTCAAATCTCATGTTGAGAGGGGACAAAATTATTACAGGCAACAATTTAAAAGCAACATAAACTAGGATAACAACCATGATGAATTCAAGAGATTTCTTTAAGTAAAACTGCATGCCTTATAGACCAATATGTCTAAGTCCTTAAATGAAACTAAAATGTAATCCTGGAAACATTAATAGTCAGTATTCTGGAAGAGTCATATTAAAGTTCTTTTATGCGGCAGGTAGGCAACCTTGCTCATAAATGTTTCTTGGTCTGAACAATCTCTTCCGTATTACATAGTCTCAATCAATAATTAGTATAAATGCCTAAATCAATTTTAAAAGCTTTGCAAATTATTTCACCCTGGCCACAGTATACTTATGGCTCTTCTTTATGTAAAAGCAGGAGAGGGACTCATTGTATACTTCAACTATGAACTGTAATACTGTTCTCAAAAGAAGATCTTAAGCCTTGTTTCTCGAAATGTGTTTGGGGAAATAGTAGCAATGGTATGACTTGGGAGCTTGTCAGAAACACAGAGCTTTCCAGCCCCATCGTAGACCTTCTGAACCAGAATCTGCATTTAAAAACTGACAATTTAATAAGCAATTCTCCAACCACAATCCTTAAAGCATTAGAAGGCAATACCTACCAACAAAAATTTGAAAGAAAAATTAAAGGAAAAAGGAAGTAGTCCTGGATAATACTATTTTAGCTATATCATAAAATGTATATTCTCAGCTTTTGTAAGGGGGACTAAAGATAAAAATTCTGTTAAAAATATTTCTTTACTTAATGAACAACTGAAATTAAAGATATTGTCTGCTACCAATATCCTTGATGTAAATTTCTTGCTGCTTTGTAATATTTTTTGTTAATATAAGCACAAAATATTTCAGAGTGTTATGGTTTTTTAATACATCTAAATCAAGAGGCCTGAAAATCCCCTTACCCTCCCCCACAGATATCATAGAGCCTAAATAGAGATATTATGGGTTCTCTTGGTCAAGGTGTTCTTTGTTGTGACTTGCTACGAATTGAACTACAAGGTACATAGACATGCTACTGCTTGCACTTCCCAGTTCTCAGATCTGCTCTAGTTACATCGAAGCAGTTTAGTTAAATCTCAGTGAAGGTAAAATTGCTTTTCAACAACCTCTCCCATGCTGAGCGCCTTACCCACAATATCTTACTCAGTTGCGATAGATCTGCTCACCTCTTGTTTGGAAAGGCTTTCTTATATCTCTAAGTGTCTGTCTTCATCTGACCATAGTCTTCCAATCTCACCCATGGGCAAACAAAGGATACTGAATCACACACTTAAGCAATACTTCAGGTATTTCCTGGGTATGTTGACAACATCACTGGTTCACTTTCTCAGCACTCATTTGCTCCTTCGGCTAACTAACCCTCCTGACCTCAACACGTTGGCTGGCCATACCCAGGGACTCTGCCAAGCCCCTTCTGCCTAAATAGGCTCCTGGTTCTAGCTTCTCCCGGTCTATCTTGTTCCACTGTCACTCATAATGTAAAGGGACAGTGGGTTTACAAGGGTGAGGCCTCACAACAGCTAGCACCTGGTGGGCTCCGTATCCTGGAAGAAGTCAGTGACATAAAAACAGAAAGGTATGTCTATTCTCCAGGTAGTTTCTAGGAATAGGACTTAAACCTTGACTTGTTTTCTACATGGAAGCTATGTTTTTGTTTTGTCTTATTTTTGGTGGTAGGGAGGAGACCGAGAAAGAGTAACGCTGTTTAAATTGAGTTATGACTATTTATAGGCAGCCTCAGGTTTTCACTTCTAATTTTGTTTTCTTCATTTCTTATTGCTGAGTCTCCATTTCGGTTTTTACTGTGCATACTCACTAAGATTAAAGAATGGAGAGGTACAGCCTTTCCCCAACCCCCAGGAAATAGACTGCAATGTTCTTGTAGACGGAGACTCTGTCTTATGCATCTTATATCCATCTACTACTGTGTCTTCTGCATGGTGGCTACTAAATATATATACCTTGTCTACACTGTCTCACGCCTATTTTATGACACGTAGCAAGCACTCTTAACTTGCTACTTTCATTCCTTAGTTGTTTCATTCTTATTTCAACCAGACTTTTCCATTATTTTCCTGAGAATACTTTTGCTAAGATACCCAAGGAACTCCTAATTGCCACATTCAATGGATACGTCAATTCTGTAGCATTGCATGCCACCCACCTTGAATTTTTCCTTCCCTTGACTTTCCTGCCTCCATGTTTTCCTAGGCTCTCTGCCCCTCTAGCAGCTCTTAGTCTCCTTTTCATCTCTTCTTCCACCATCTTCCCAAAGCTCCCCAATGTTGGTGCTCCCAGAATTCTGTTTTATTCCCACCCAACCCTAATCTCTGTCTCACTTTCCTGGTGTTTTTAATCCTTACCTAAGGCTCTAATTATACTCATAATGTCCAAGCTCCATTCCCAACTCTCATATCTTCCCTGAGCCTTGGTCCTGTATCTCCACCTGCCCTACTTGATGGTACTACCAGGACAGCCTCCCAACACATCAACTTAATAATACATGATTTCTCCTTCCCTCTCCCAACCTGGCCTCTTCTCCTGAATTCCCTTAGTTCATGATGTCACCATTTACCCTACATCAAAGAAGACTTTAATTTATAATCCACAGTGCCATAAAATATCACTGTATTTTTTGTACTATAAGACACACCTGACCATAAGACGCACCTAGGTTTAGAAGAGGAAAACAAGAAAAAAAAAAAATTCTGAACCAAATGGTGTACTAAAATATTTAATAAAATATAACAGAATAATATTTCAACCATGGAAACTGAACAGCAGTCAACAGCGGTATTAAGAACCATTATCACTGTCATTAACAAACGAGGAGAGACTTTAAGGTTCAAGTACTCTTCTCGTTTTCTGGGAACCTGAAGAACTCATCATCGCTAGTGTCAGAATTTATGAAGCTCAGTTGCTCACAGTCACTGATATCACTTTCTTCGCTATTTTCATACTGACCAGATGCCCTGAGATTCAGGAGTAAAGTGGGACATTTAAATGTCTCAAGGGTTTCACATGGGTCCACCACTTCCTCTTCTAACAGCTGTTGCCACCACTGACAGGTCAGGTAATATACATCACGTCTGTGATGCAATATTCACTCCATAAGATGCACAGACACTTACCCACACTTTTGGGGGGAAAAGAAGTTCATTTTATGGAGCGAAAAATACAGTATTTAAAAACACAAAAATGAACACATTACGATCGCAAGTCAAGACTACCACTGCCTAACTATTCTCCATTAGCTGGGGGCCCACTGCTTTCTCTTCAGCATGAGGAACTACACCCAATGGGACTCCAACCCACTTCTAGTTCATCATCTCCTTGCACACACCTGGACTCCCTATGCTTGAGTCACACTGAACCCTTTATAGTGTGATTCTTTCACACAACTAGCCTTGCATGTGCAACTGCTTCTGCCTAGAGCAATGATTCTCAACAGGGTTCAATTTTGCCTATAAGAGACATTTGGCAATGACTGGAGACACTTTTTGTTTGTCCCAAATGGAAAAAAGAGGTTCTACTGGCATCCAGTGCGTAGAGGCCAGAGATGCTGCTAAACATCCTACAAGGTACAGAACAGCCCCACACAACACAAAGTATCCGGCCCTAAATGTCAGTGGTGCTGAGACTGAGAATTACTACCCTAGACTCTCCTTGATATTTCTGCCTGGTGAACTCCAACTCACCAACCAAGACTCAACTCAAATGTCACCTCCTCTGTGAAGCCTTCCTCTACCAACCCGACAGTCACATCTTTTTCACCTTCTCATATACACCTCTGTTTTAGCACATCACACATTATTAGTCTGAAAAGTTGTTTTGTTTACCAGTGTGTCTCTATTACTGGAATGGAAGCTCCCCAAGTAGAGACTGCACTTTATTATCTTTTATTCTCGGTGCTTGAGTCAGGGTCTGGCAAATAGTAGGGACTCACAGGTGTGTTAGATGAATTAATTTTAAAAGACACATCTACAGAGAAAATAAAAGTATTGCTGAAGCAAAGAATTCAACTCCCTGACCCAGTCTGAAATTAATATTATAATTCCTCAGTTCTAAGAAATATATATATACAAGCATATATTTCTCACTAAATTTCCAAAACTGGTCATTAATATTGTTGCATCACAATTTGAAAGTCAATATTTATAAACTATATTGTTTTTTATAGGAAAGATTAAATGTTCAAAATAAATTTAACCTAATGTCTCTAAATATGCTGCTAAAGTTAATAACGTAAGGACCAAGAAAATAATGGGACACTAAAATAAGTACATATTTAAGATATTTATTTTAGAAAAAACAACTAAATGGATTATTGAAAAATATAATCTTGAGATAAGTGTTAAAGGCTTTTGAAATAACTGAGACAGTTTTTTAAAAGTTGTACTATACTAAGCTTAAGCAATTTACCTACCTGGGATTAAGCAACAAAAAAATGAACAGAAATTTTATAACAAAAAGAAAACAATGTGAAGCCAAACTTTCTGATAAAAACATGCATCTATGTGAAAAATGGAAGACATGTATAAGCTTGGGCAAAATGCTAATGTATTTTAAATAATAGCACAATGAAAACTCTGAGCATCCTCACAACATAATATAGGAGATTTAGAAAACAACAGAGAAAAATAAAATAACGATAAACTATTACACAGATTTTAGAAATATGAATAGTAATTTTTATAACTGAATAAAAACTACCTTAGTTCCTTAACCTATTTCTTGATAGACCTGACAAAATATTACACACAATGTTAAAACATCAAATACCTACTTTCAGATCAAAAGTCATTATACAGCCTTTACAAAAGTAATATTGTATTTCAAAAAGTATATGTAATAAATATGTCAGTTATTGTTGTATTCCTTGATAACAAATAAACACTATCATGCAGACTACAAAGTCTCATGGTCATTCTAAGTTGTAAACACAGAACCGAGCCCTGTGTAGATACAGGTAAAAGTTCTCACTGAATTTACAAAATTAGCCATTAATGAGCTGTTGGTGATAGGGAGCTAGAAACGGGATACTACGCTGCTAGAGACTAGTAACTAAACACATAAGAAAAGAATATGTAGTTCTCTCAGTGCTTTAGAAACAAGGGTCCTGACCAAAGCAGTGATTTAATTTCACGGCTGCTCAGTACAGAGAGCTGACATTACTAAATGGCTACTCTAATATCAACTTGTTAAATGTGAATCCAGACTCAGCATATCAGAATACTAACCCAGACTAACTGGAGTCATGGGAAATATTTTGGGAGCTGTTTATTTATAAATGAGTTACAATATACTACTATAATTAGATTAATATATAATTATTGATAAACACAGGATTATTTCTAAAACCCCATTATTGTTACTATTGTTATGTTTAGATAAAAATAGCATTAGTATTTTCCTCTTAAAATGAGCCCTTGATTTACCACTAATCATTCAGATCAATTTAGATTTAGTATATGTTGAGTTTAAGGGTCAGCATATAGTTTATTATACTTTTATAAAGAATTGCTTAATTAACATTAAAAAAGGGAACAATTTAAAGCCCTGCAGCAAATTACACACTTTTGAACTATGTTATAATCCAATAATCGACCCAAAAACACAGAATTTGAACAAAGCTGGGCATGTGGCTGCCACAAAAAAAATATTTGTGAGCTTACTTAAGTTCAAATAAAACCAATGAAAGTGTATATTTTTAGCCATGCAAAAAGCATTTAGTCACATTTTATTAAAAAACATTAAAAATACTATTTTCAAAAGCATAAACAACAACTATACTCTTACCACAAAATCAACTATTTTAAGGATATTTCTAGGTTAATTATTCCCTGAAGATTAATTATTTCATGAAATGTAAAATAAATTTATAAATTTACAAGGCACATGTAAATTCAATTAACAAACTATTAATATGTTTCTTCACAGTATCACTTCATTGCTTTCTTTTAGGGGGTAAAACAGTTAAATAGATAGTAATAACCTAAAAGCTGGTTTTTAAACAGTTTTGTAAATAGACTAATTCTAAAATATAGATCAGGATATTAAATCATATCTTTATTCATATTCAGTAAAGTAGTTGCTTATATTAACATCTGAGCACTAGATAACAATAATTATATTTACCATATTTCAAAAGAAAGAAAACAAACTAGCAATTACTGAATATTTTATTTACTTCAAGTACTTGTCCAGAAGTTTTTCTTTTTAATTTTTAATATAGATATTGAGTGTTATATAAACACAGATAAACAGATAAGTTACCCAAGCCACCTCCCAACTATTCTGTACTGTCACCTAACATTGGTTTAGTCAGAAAATTATTTTAATTTCCTGGTCTTAAAAATGTTTTAGTATCCTAAAAAGACCTTGCAAATACAAAATTTTTAAAACACTATTTGAAGTTAAAACACTTAATATACTTTGGAAAGGCCACATTACCTAAAGAACTACTTCAGTTAATATTCATTAAATTACAAGCAAAATTATCAAAATAACAAATTAGTAAGGTAACTAGAACATTATGGGAAATAACTAGCAATTGAAACCAAATTCAAAAATACAAAATTTGTATTTTAATATTGTTGAAAGAAGAAGTTACATTTTAGAAGGCAGTTTTAACTGGTAGCTAAAAAAAAATAGGGTGGAAACAAAATTCCTGTGGTTAAGGGTATACACAAATGAAAATGCTATCTATTTCTCATCTGCTTTAACTATGCAACATAATAGTTTTTAAACAATGACCTAATAAATACATGTATTTTAGAAAAGCATTTTTCTCTATGTTCATTTATAACAAGATTTCCACATTTTTATTGTTTAATATTTTAAGTAAGCATTCTACATTTTACTTTATTTCACAATGATTAAGGAGCGTACCAAATGAGCATTATTGAAAGTCAGAAAAAAAAATGGAGTTAGAAATCAAAATACTGTGCTACTTGAGGGGAGGGAAAAATACACTAAAGTGTTATAAAATAAATTATTATTTAAAGCTTGTTTTTATGCTACATAAATGTTTTATGGCTTAACTCACTTTGGAAAGTGTTTTTAATGAATATTTTCTACATTGGTAAAATAACAGTGAAAAATTATGGCGGGTTCCTCAGATTTACAAATACTAAGTTTATTACTACAAAAATACTTGATAGCAAAGGACCAGGAAACTATATAAAACTGCTAAGTTATAGTAAATTTTAACCAATTACTTCATAAAGCTATTCTAATATAAATTAACATTTACCAAGACCAAAAAAAAACTTACCTTAAAAGAATGCTTCGAAGAATTAGATAGTGCATTTGTGAAAGCTCTGTTGCTGTTTCTTGGTAAATTATCAACTTTACCTTCATTTCCAGATGCAAACTTTATGAGTAACTGAGGTGGTCCCCCTTTAGAACAATTGTGCTTAAGGCTGGACAAACAGGAAATATTTGGATAAGTTCCTCCCAATGAAATACTTCTTTGTAAAATAGCATGGTTTTTGTTTATCTGTAAATTTGGTCTTTCCAACTGTCCACTGGTATTTATTTGATAATCTGTATTTTGGTTGGATGGTAAACATGCAGGTGTCCTACGCATAAGCTTAACATACTCTGAATCAGAATTAAGCTTAATTTCTGACCTCTCTGGTTTACAATCACCATTTGCTGCTTCACAATCTAATGTTGTTGCTTTTGGTTGGGTGAAATGCAGTGAAACACAAGAATATCCTTCAGATGACTTTTCAAAGGTCGTCTGATTTGGACTATTATTCGCAATAACAATTTTCTTTTGTGATGAGCCCTTCCCGTGAAGTGGTCGTATGTCTCTTGCTTCTCCGGGAGCACAGATTGTTTTAGATAACCGGAGTCCATTGACAGCTGTTGAAAGAAATCCCTTAGCACTAGTACCAGCTTCATTGTGGGCGGTTTCATTGGGAGAAATAATAAACTGGTGTGAGGTTTGGTAGGATCCTTTGCTTAGAAGAGTACCTGTACTTGTTGGAGAAGTTGGTGGGGTATTTGAAGGACTCCTAGGAAAAATGACTAAGGATGAACAACGTTTTAGTGGAATTTTTGAGTTCCTGCTCACTGGCAAGTTCATAATCTCTAGTCCATGCTCCAAGTCATCCTGGACAAAAGGAATTGTACTTGTACTTCTTGAAAAAATTTCACATGGAGTAGTATTCCTGTTGGGCACGCATCTAATGGAAGTACTGTCAGAAGATGAATTTCCACCAAAAAATGTATCATCAGTCGGTGGAAAAGTATAACCACTGCTGTCACTGGTGATACTGTTGGTGTATGAACCTCCACTCGCAATACTTGTGCATGACCCATATTCACTACCGTTGCTGTTGTAAGACCCATGCTCACTGGTCAAAAAGTTACCAAGGCTACCACTGCAAATGGCAGAACTGCTTAAAAGGTTACTATCATTCACAGCATTCAGTTCGGTATCAACCACAGCACTGCTGTAAACGCCGTCCTTCAGGACACAGGTAAATGAAGCATCATCACCATCAGCTACAACACTGCTAGACTGAAGACATCTACTGTACCTTGTCGGCTGTAGTGAAATCTGTAGGTAGCTGCTCTTTTTAACATTTTCAGGTGAAGGAGCAGATGATCTCTCCTGAGACTTAACGTTTTCCTTTATTAACGGAGCTAGTGCAGTCTGCCTGGGAGTCAGCTTCATCTGAACAACGTTAGATGTTGAAATCCGTGGTGGTCTTTTGAAACACGTGGGAACACTGCTATCCAAATCATCTCCGGAGGTTTCTGACAAAGGATAAGTGTTACTTCTTCTGGCTGCAAAGTGCAATCGTAAGCTCTGTGCCATTTGTTCTCATTTCCAAACATGTTAAGGGCTGAAAGTCATAACAAAGATCTCTGTCGGTAGACAGGCTAGAAGCAGCTGCACTGCGTCGAAAGAAAAAATCATTTGTGGTGCCCGAAAGAGCTCTTAAGTAGTAGTCTTTATCCTAAGTAAAACACGAGATACCAGATATCAGAGAAACAAAAAGACGACCCATTCCTGAGACTGACGTTTCCAAAATGTCTTGAATTGCTTGTAGTCAAAATGCCTTCACTTACAAAGCACTTGATTTCCAGCGACCTTTAAGCTGAGCTCAGCTGCAGCACACTGCCTCAAACACTGCCAACCTTGTTTCAATTATACCTTCTCCAATTTGCATGAATGAGTAACACAAGAACAACAATCTTCTAGCATTTCAAGCAGAAACAGTATTTTTTCACTCCAGCTCTATTAAATGAACATTTAAGTACGTGAATCACAGCGCCTATTTTCTCCGGCAGAGTTTGACCACTAATATTTTTACCCATAGGGATAAAATTACAGGAAGTTGGTAGGAATGAAACCCCATGTAATTGAGTATCAAATCGAGGATTGAATTTCCAAATAGTAGCCATACTAGGAATCTAGTCAAGTTAGTTAATGTAGAAAGGAATAAAGACTGTTACGTTTTTTAAGTTCAAACAGTTATGCAATTTGGAAATACCAAAACTGTGGGGTGAATTAAAAATCTAGTATTAAATCAAACAGATAAATATTTTAGGTTCCAAAAAACACTTCTTATACAAAATGAAAGCTTACGGATAGAAATATAAAATTTGCCTAGTAATACTATTGCAAAAATTGAGCATATGGCTGAGAGAAAAAGAAGTTTAAGAGAAGCTGTCACCAAGCATTTTCTCTTATAATTTTAGGGCCTTTTCCAGCCAAGTAGTACAGTCTTTAAATGATGCCATTTATATTTTGACTATTAAAACTCTGCCAAGAAATAGCCTAAGCAAACATTCCATTAAAAATATATGCAGATTAGAGAGAAAAACTATACCCCAATATAGTTTGAGCACACAGATATTTTATTCCACTGTCTCTGCAATTCATTCACTTAAGAGAGTGTTTCGAAAAGAAGTCTAAAAAGAATTTAACACATCAAATAAACATATCTCAATGCCAATTCTGTTCTGAAAAACTCTTAAGAGCTCTTTGCTGGCCCCTACTGGTGCATTGAAACAATCCATCTAGCTGTTTGATACCTATAAAGAAACACACACCATGCTTCATATTTCTTTATATAAACAAAGTGCATACTTGTTTACATTTTTGAGTACTAGCACGGCCCTCGAGGTGGAATTACTACTGCCGATAAAGCTCTCATAGTGGAGAACAGTAGATTATTTGTCCTCTTAGGGGTTGTGATTTTGTACATATATTTTTTTCTGCAATGTATTTATTTAACCTTTACTTTATTTTCAGTTTACTGGGTAATAAAAGTTTAATATTTTAATTTCTGCCCCAAATGTCATAGACCAAGTTTGGTACCCTATTTGAAAGAAACAAACTTATTTTTAAATAATACTCTAGGGTATATTTAAACCCCTTACCTGAATTTTATAGCTGGAACTCCACTAATAAATATATACTGGCTCATTCATAGGAAAGTAAAAAGTAAAACAGTTCAGTTGTTTACACCACATGGCACTACACCCAAGTTGTATTTTTCTAAGTAAGTTTTTTTCTCTAAGTAAAAGCAAATATGTAAAATAAATACTTGCACTTTAATAAAGAAAACTCTGTAAGATAGATCTGTTCTCAATCACAATTTTCTAAACAGTATTTTAATCAAATAAGACATAAAAAATAGAAATATGGAATTAATTAAATTATATTTTTGACTAGAATGAGATAGTACTATGTTTTTGAATGTGTACATGATTATAAACTTAGTAATAAATTTATTATATTATTCTCATTTTTAAAATGTTTTATTGATTATGCTGTTACAATTGTCCCAATTTCTTTTCCCTTTGCTCCCCTTCGCCCAGCAACCCTCCCTCCCTCCAGCTTTATCCATGGGTCATGCATAAAGCTTTTCTCAACATCCCCCTGTCCATTCCCACCCTCCTACTATGCTTCTTAATCCTGCACCATTTCCCTCCCTCCTCCTCCTCCCCCTCCCAGTGACCTCCCCCTACATGCTCCCCATACCTATGATTCTGTTCCCACTCTGGTTGTCTGCTTAGTTTGCCTTTGTTTCCATTCCCCAACTTCTATTGTTGATAGTTGTGATACTGTTTTCATTTTAATGTTCATAGTCTTGACCTCCTTTTTCTTAAATAAGTTCCTTTAACATTTCATATAATAGTGGCTTGGTGATGATGAATTCTTTTAGCTTTACCTTGTCTGGGAAGCACTTTATCTGCCCTTCCATTCTAAATGATAGCTTTGCTGGATAGAGTAATCTGGGTTGTAGGTCCTTGCTTTTCATCACTTTGAATAGTTCTTGCCAGCCCCCTTCTTGCCTGCAAAGTTTCTTTTGAGAAATCAGCTGATGGTCTTACAGGCACCTCTTTGTAGAAAACTCTCTGCTTTTCTCTTGCTGCTTTTAAGGTTCTCTCTTTATCCTTAACCTTTGGCATTTTGATTATGATGTGTCTTGGTGTGGTCCTCCTTGGGTCTAGTTTGTTTGGGACTCTCTGTGCTTCCTGGACCCATATGTCCATTTCCTTCCTCAAATTAGGGAAGTTTTCCTTCATTATTTTTTCACATAATTTTTCAACTTCTTGCTTTCCCTCTTCTCCTTCTGGCACCCCTGTGATTTGGATGTTGGCACGTTTATAGCTGCTGTCCCAGAGGTTTCTAAGCCTCTCCTCATTTTTTAAAAATTCTCGTTTCCTCCTTCTGCATTGGTTGACTGTTTGTTTCTTCCTTATGTTCCAACTTGTTGATTTGAACCCTGGTTTCCTTTCCTTCAACACTTGTTTTGTATGGATTTTCCTTCATTTCAGCCAGGATAGCCTTCATTCTTTCTCCGTCCTGTCTAATCTTTGCTGTCAAATCTGTGAGCATCTTTATCACCAATGCCTTAAACTGTGCATCTGTTAAGCTCTCTAGCTCTTCATCTGTTAGGCGTGCTATCTGCTCGTTGCTTAGTTGTGTCACTGGGACCTTGATCTGCACCCCGCTTCTGGGTCGTACTTCTCTGTCTCTTCATCTTTCTGTGTTTGCCTCTGTGATTTGAGTGGGGCTGTCACACCTCTTATTGTTATAGGGGGCGGAGCCTTAGGTATTGATTAGTGCTGGTGACCAGTTCATCGTATTTCGGTGCTGTATGTGGGGGAGGGGTCTGAGAGGGAAAAGCTGCCACCGCTTTTCCAGGCACTTCTTCCCCTTCCTGTACTAAGCAAGCTGCCTCCTTTATGCGACTGGTAGCTTCTTCCTCCGCCCAGCCCCGACTTGTTTTCACAGTCAGAAGCAATGTGGCTCTCTTTTCCTCATCTTTGGAACTGTAAGCTATGCGGTCTGGCTTGTGGATAGCTTTTTGGGCTTAAACTGTATGGCTATTTTTTTGCCCCAGGCACTGCTAGCCGGCCTGCCCACTGCGTTCGTGCGAACCTGGCGGCCTCTGGTGGTGCTGCCGCCAAGCACCGCCCCTGCAGCGGCTGCTCCTCTCCTCTTTCTCTCCGTCCCGGCTCCGCCCCTCCTACCTTTCTGGCTGGTTATTTCTTCTTTATTCCTTTGGTGAACTTCCCTGTAGTTTCAATTTTTTGGATTTTCTGGGGATTTTTAGTTTTGAAGTGGTTGTGAATTTCTCCTTAGTTGTGAGGAGACCCAGCATATGTATGTATGTATGCCTCCATCTTGGCCGGAAGTCCTGCAGTGGATCTATTTTCATTTTATATAATCTATCTCCTTTATGATTTTACAGACTTTGGTAAATATCCCCTTATAACACTTTTTCTTTATAGAAGAAAAGTACTAATCTTTCCACTATACCTTCCAATGACTTCAGCTTTCCTTCATGAATTAAGTCAGGGGTCTGATAATTCAAAGAATGGATCACGTCTAATAATAATCTAATCAATGAGATCTAACTGTTCAATGCCTGTGATTTAAAACTTACAGTTCATAAATAAGCAGAGCTCTTCTGATGGTTCATATAAAATAATGAACCTCAATTATTTGGCCAGATAAATGTTTTCTCTTTGGTAAGCTTCACTATAAACATCAATTTCAAGTCCCCTAACTAGATTTTAAGCTTCCTGAAGTGTGAGGGTCATAACCAAACATTTCTCTGAGCTCATGCTGGGCACAAAGTAAGCAAGAAGTAACACCAGAGAGGAGGCTGGATGGATGGATGAATGGTTACCGCCATTAGTTACACTGAATGCCTAATGCTTTCTTTCAGGATTAAAGAAAAAAAGGTTTATCCAGTTACTACTCCAAAGAAATATCAAAAAGCACTACAGCTGCACAAAAAGGAATGATGCTTGAAAAATATTCAAAGAGGGCTTCAGCCAAGGAAAGGTAAGGTAAGAGAATCATATACACTCCCTAGCACTCCAGTCTGTGTTTAATTCTAGAGAGGCTAAAGAGTTTGCATTGCTGATGCTGGTCTGAGATTGCACAGGACCTGTACTGCAATTATAGCAGTTATGTGTAGAACTTGGGGAGCCTGTAAATGTAGCCCTTTAACCAAACAGATGCCAAAAGAGGGGCATTAACCCAAGTGGAGAAGAGCTGGAGAGGAATGGAAGCCCTCATCTAGGAGGAATCTATGCAAGTCTTAGACAAGGTCATGTTCTTAAATAAAAAAAAAATAATGTCTTAGTATTAGATTGAAGCTCAGGAACCCATATTCTGATATGTTTGGTTATTGATTATCTACAGAAAAATAATGGGATGCTCTACATGCTACAGATAGGCTCTGGATAACCCTAGTCATTGAGTAGAACTTTGAAGGCCAAAGTCCACCATGATGATGAAATGTATGTGTCAGCTTTACTGGGCTGTTTTTCCCAGTTGTTTGGTCAAACACCAGTCTAGAAGTCCGATGAAGTGAATATTTAGATGTTATTAACACTTAAACCAGCAGATTACCTTCCATAATGTGGCGGGCCTCATTCAATCAGTTAAAGTCCTTAATCAGCAAAGATAGGTTTCCTGAACAAGAAGTAATTCTGCTTCAACACTACAATATAGAAACACCACCTAAATTTCCAATTTATTGGCCTGCCCTGCAAATTTTAGACTGAAGACTGTAACATCAACTCTTACCTGAGTCTTCAATCTGCCATCCCTGCCCCATTGATTTCAGACTTGCCAGTTTCCACAGTCACACTAACCAATTCTTTAAATCCCTCTCTCTCTCCTTCTCCCTCTCCCTCTCTCGCTCTCACTCTCTGTTTCAGTCTCTCTCCTATTTCTATTGGTTCTGTTTCTCTGGAGAACCCTGACTCATACAACCACTAAACTTGACAAGAATAGCACCTCCACCCAGAAGATAGAATACAGATGTCTCCCAAGGCTTTGGAGGCTGGATGTATGCGGGAGTATCTCAGGTCAGTGACACAGAAGCTCTAAGTTTTTCATTGTTGAGTAGAATTCTTTTAAAGGCACAAAATTCTGAAATGCCCCATCACTGGCAACACCACCATCGGTAACACCATCACCAAACTATTATAGTTTATAACCCTCAAGTCTTAAAATTGGTGGAAAAAAAGGGATATTTCTCAAAACAAATATCATTATATTGCAAAATTTCCCAGAGGACTAGAAATTGATTCTGCTTAAAATTATGTCTGTGCTCTTCACTGTACATCTCCAAGGAAAATTTTCTAAGAAAAAAACAACAACAAAAAGCATTCTTAATTTAGTTGTAAATGCTATGGGAGACTAGACATTCATGGTGGGATAGGCTATTTATTGCAATACAATCGAGCCTGTTACTCCACCAACGGCTATAGTTTGTATGACATCTTAGGTGATTCGTACACTTCAATTACCTGCTAGAACTAGCAACAAATGAGAAAATTAGAATGACACACATCACGCTGTTCTAAATATTTTTTGCTCCCTTTTTCTAGTAAAGTGAACTTCTTGAGAAAATCTGTGTTTCTAAGGCATAGCAGAGTATCTAACATAGTAGATACCTTAGCATACCCTAGTTAATACAAAAAAATATGCTATCAGAGAGCCATAAATACATGAGTCCATGAATGTTAAATAACACTTTATATTTGAATCATGATGAAAAACTTTCTCAGTGCTCTAATTTTACCATCACAATAAACTTATCAGATAGGTAGGGCAAACGTTATCTCCATTTTTTTAAACATGAGAAAATATTTTCAGAAGGATTGAATGACTGGTCCAGGGTTACAAGCTCATGGGCCAAATCACAGGCAGGGCTGAAATAGGACTTCTGACTCCTTGGTTTGGGGATCTATAATATCCTGATCAATGCACTCTTGTTTTTTGCTTTTAGCTTTAAAGGTTTTTAAAATTTTATATATCATGTTTATAATTCAAGAAGTATCCCATTGTTAATATCAGAGGCCATGCTTTAAAAAATAATAATTTATTTATTTGTTTGTTTGTTTATTTATTTATTTTTTAGAGAGAGGGGGAAGGAGAAAGAGAGGGAGAGAAACATCACTGTGTGGTTGCCTCTCACTTGCGCCCCCAACTGGGGACCTGACGTGCAACCTAGTCATGTGCCCTGACTGGGAATTGAACCAGCGACACTTGGCTCGCAGGTCGACACTCAATCCACTGAGCCACAGCAGCCAGGGCTTTTTATTTATTTATTTATTTATTTATTTATTTATTTATTTATTTAGACATATCATGACACCCTTGTAGTACTCTATACATAGTAAATGCTCAAGGAGTATTAATGCGACAATTAAGAGTATGAAAAATATCAATTTTGGCAATGGAGAAACAATCACACTATGCCAAAGTTAGTGACAAAAAAGCCTAGAGGAAAAGTGCAAACATGAATTACCCTCCTTGTGGACAACATGCAAATAACTCATAAAATAGTTCACTAATGATGCTCCCAAGAATCAGGAAGAAATTCACATCAGTAGCAATAACAATAGGAAAAATAACACAGTAATACCACAACCCAGCAATTCAAACCCAAAATATGAATCTTAGAGATTCACTCATACATGCACATCAGGAAACGTAGCAAGAATGTTTATCAATTGGTAAAAGCAAAAAAAAAAAAAAATGAAGCAACACTAATATCTATTAGGGTGGATAAATGCATAAATTAAGATATTATGAGATTTTCAGATGAAGGAAAACTATGCATCAGTGAAAATGTGTTGTAGATCAATCTTACAACTGTAACATTAACAAAAGAGCATGTCACAGATGAATATATAGAGTGATACTATTTTAATAAATTCAAAATTATGCAAAAGGAAACTTTTTTTAGGGATACATATATACAGCAAAGGAAAGATAAACACAATATTCAAGACAACACAGAACTTGTGGGGAAAGAAAACGAGATGCTATTTGGAAGGGGTACAAGGGGTTTTGAAGATTTTGGTTATGTTCTAGTTCGTAAGTTGAGTAATAAAGTACACAGATATTTGTCTTATTGTTTAAAAGAAAAATGTATATAATATATGCTTTTTATATGTATATTCATAATTAAAAAAAACACCAATACTAGGAAGGAGACTTGACTTGGGGTGGTGAACACACAATATAATACACAGATGATGTATTATAGAATTGTACACCTGAACCCTATATAATTTTATAAACCAATGTCACCCCAAAATCAATAAAAAGGAAAAACAAAATAAAAACACCAGTACTGCTCTGGCTGGTGTGGCTTGGTGGATTGAGCACCTGTCTGTGAACAAAAGGGTCCCCAACTCGATTCCCGGTCAGGGCACATGCCTGGGTTGTAGGCTGGGTCCCTGGTTGGAGGTGTATGAGAGGCAACCGATCAATGTGTCTCTCACACATTGATGTTTCTCTCCCTCTCTTTCTCCCTCCTTTCCCCTCTCTCTAAAAAATAAATAAATAACATCTTTAAAAAAACAAAAAACCACCATTACTAAATTTCACCTGGTCCTATCTAGAAGAAAAACAGATCTGTAGAGACGGGGAAGAGGGGAACATTTGCTATTCTATAGAAAAAAAAAGCAAAAATACAAACAGAAAACCAAAAGCTCTGCAACTGACCATACTGATAACCAAATCATCAACATCTGTCACTCAGCCTTCAAAAGCCATATTGCCAGTTAGTGATTAAGTCTCCTTTGGCAGCAAAAAAGCATGTTTGCATATTACAGTGCTAATTAATAGATTCCCTTTGCAATATCTTCAGTTACTAGTATAGCTATAATTTCTTGAAGAAAAAAAACATGCAATCTAATACTAAAAACAGATTCTTTAAAAAAAAATCCAGTGTTAGGGATGGGGAGGGATGGAAAAAAAAAATCCAGTGTTTTTGTTAGCTAAAAAATGAATGGAACAGTTTAACTTCCGTTTTTATGCTTCTGTTTAATCACAGATAAGCTTTGAACACATATACTGTTCTTTTACCTTAATGCTCTAATCTTACAGGTTTAAAATAGAAATGTAAGATTTCAAACTAAGAGTGTTTGAAATAGGATCCCAAAGAGACAAAATCAGGAAGAGGAAAGGGCTTCAAGAAAGTCTTTAGGAAATCAGAAATCAAAACTATCATTAAAAAAAAAAGTCAGGTTTAACTTTGCTTTTTGCCTCTGTAAGAGCCGGTGATCTTTTAGAGGACTTTATTTTATTGATGTCAAGAGGATAGCTTTCCTTTATAGAAGAGTGGAGATAAGAGTAAATGGGATGTTATAACTGGATACAGGTAATCCCCCCAAATCCACTGGAGTGAGGAGACACAACCCAAGACACTCTGGACTACCGACCAGGGCACATGGGTGACAGTGAAGGAAGGTAAGACAAAGGGGTTGGCTTTCCTGTCATCTCGGGTCGTAATAGGCTTTGAGTAAAACCTTGTAATCTAGTGAGAACTGACAGTTAGGAGAGGTTCCTGGGAGGAGAACGGAAGGAGAGAAATGAATTATAGTTACCCAGAGTTTCCATAACCATCCTCAAATCATCTCTCATGTCACAGATTCCCAAACCCCTTCTCCTTGCTGCTTTGCTGAAATAGACCTTGTTTCATATTTCTCACAAATACGATATAACTTACCAATCGATTTTCATCAAATACTTCAAAAAGAAGCCGATGCTGCTGAGGATGAACCTAAGTAAGAGAAAGAAAACATTTCTTTAAAAATAAGTGAACATCAACCCACAGAGACTGAGAAAAAATGCCTGAAAATGTTGCCAGTTCCTAATTCCTGTTCTTTACAAGATATTTTAAATTACATGAGACACTTAATACAAAAGCAGACCAGTCACATGTCACCCATTTTCTAATGATTTAACCATAACAGCAAAGTGGACTTGGTTACTCATTTTTCTAATTTTTCTAAAGTAGAGTGAAAAGAAGTAAAATAACATTTAAAAAATTATTTAAATGTTTGTCAGCATTTAAAAATATAGATTAGATTTAAACTTCTTATTATCAATTTTATTTACTCACTTTTTACTTATCAGGTTAAAACTACCCAAAGTGGATGTTGATTTTATGGAATTTAGTGTCTGAATCCTTTTAGTAGTGACTTGATAAAGGAATTTGTTGCTTCTGCTATAAAAAGTACAGGAGCAGTCAAAAAGTATAAACTGAGTTTTCACTTATTGTTTATATTTTAAACATGAGTAAAAATTAACATGCAGTATTTTATTTTTCAAAACTAATGCTTTCATTTTTGCTGAAATATTTCAATAAGTTAAAATCTACTTAATAGCTGAAATAAGTCAAGAAATACAAATACCATGACCTCACTTTTATTTGGAATCTAAAAAACAAAATAAATAAACAAACAAACTCATTGCTACAGATAAAAAGTTAATGGTAGCCAGATGGGAAGGGGTTGGGGGACGTGGTGAAAAGGGTGAAAAGATTAAGAAGTACAAATAAAATAGTCATGGATACATAAAGTACAAATAGGGAATATGGTCAATAATATTGTAATAACTATGTACGGGGTCAGATGGGTACTAGACTTATCAGGATGGTCACTTTGTAATTTATATAAATGTTTAATTACTATGTTATACACCTGAAACTAATATAATATTGTATGTCAACTGTAATTGAAAACATTTAAAAAATTATTTTAAAAACTATTTGAGAAATGTTAAAGGGACTTATTTAAGAAAAAAAAAGGTTAAAACTATGAACATTAAAATGAAAACAGACCCTGGCTGGTGTGGCTCAGGGGACTGAGTGCTGGCCTGCAAACCAAAGGGTCTCTGGTTCGATTCCCAGTCAGGAAACATGCCTAGGTTGTGGGCCAGGTCCCCATTTAAGGGCATGCAAGAGGCAACCACACATTAATGCTTCTCTCCCTCTCTTTCTCCTTCCCTTCCCCTCACTCTAAAATAAATAACTAATATAAAAAAATTTTTAAATGAAAACAGTATCACAACTATCAACAGCAGAAGCTAGGAAGTGGAAACAAAGGCAACTAGAGTGGGAACAGAATCACAGGCATGGGGAGCTGGGAGGTGCAAGGGAGGAGAGAGAGGGAAATGGTGCAGAAATTAAGAAGCAAAGTAGACGATGCATAATGGACAGGGGAATGTAGAGAGAAGAGCTTATACATACGACCCATGGATATGGACTAAGGGGAGGGGGTGTCTGCTGGAGGAATGGGGTTACTGGGTGGAGGGGAGCAAAGGGAAAAGAAATTGGGACAACTGTAACAGCATAATCAATAAAACATACAAAAAAACTATTTGACATCAAAAACAAAGACAACCTTTAATAGTTTTTATACTAGCAGTTAAAATGTATAAGATAAAAATTGTGTAAGATAACAGAAAATATATATATTGGTCCCTGCCCGGTTTCTGGCATGAGAGCTCCTGAAATCCTTGTAATTTCCTAAGTGATAAGAGCACAAGGAACATCTTTCGTTCTAATATTAATCTTTGACCCTAATTCCTGATATAGGGTTCTTGAAACCCTGGGTGATAGGGGTGTTTTTTGTTCTAATGAGGTGAATCTGGGATGAGGGCTCCCAGAACAAGCCATGATTAGAATCTTGGAATTTTCAACCCCAACCCCCATTTTCTTGAGAAGGGAGGAGGTTTGAAAATGGAGTTAATGATTGATCATGCCTTCATGATGAGGCCTCCGTGAAAATCCCAAAAGTACGGGTTGGTGAACACATCCACGTTTGGGGAGGGTGACGTACCCCAACTCCACAGGTACAGAAGCTCCTGCCCTTAGATCCCTCCCAGACCTCACCCTATGTATCCCTTCACCTAGCTGTTCATCTGTATCCTTTATTTTATTTTTTAATAAACTGACAAACACAGGGAAGTGTTTCTCTAAGTTCTGTGAGTTGCTCTAGCAAATTAATGGAATCTGAGGAGGGGATCATGAGAACCTCTGATTAGTAGCTGAGTCAGACAGAAGTTGCAGGTAACCTGGGGACCTACTACTTTTGACTGGTATCTGAATTGAGGTCAGTCTTGTGGGACTGAGCCCTTAACCTGTGGGACCTGATGTTATATCCAGGTAGGTGGTATCAGAATTGAGTTAAAATGTAGGCCACGCCATCGGTGTTGCACAAAATTACCTGGTGTGGGGAAAGAACCTCCACACATTTGGTCACCGGAATTATGAGAAGTAAAATATTCTGTATAAGTAAAAAAGGAAAAAAACAGGAGGTAAAGAATGAAAATTATTTTCCCCATGATAAATACATTTAGTTGCCCAAAAAGTTCGTTCGGTTTTTTCCATAAGATGGCTCTAGTAGTGCTTAGTTGCCTTGAACTTCATTCAAAACAATTTTGTTAGATTTTATTTTGACAGCCGTCATATCAGCAGGCATTTAAAAAAACATCAAAATCGGTGAATTTTTGTGTAGCCATTTTGAGATTATTATTATTTCAAGAAAGGTAAAAATGCAACTAAAACACACACAAAAAATTTATACAGTGTGTAGAAAAAGTGCTCGCCCGATGAAATGTGTCAAAAATGTTTTGCAAAGTTTCATGCTGGAGATTTCTCGCTGGAAGATGCTCCATGGTCAGGTAGGCCAGTTGAAGTTGATAGCAATCAAATCCAGACATTAAGTTAGAACAATTAATGTTATACCACATGGGAGACAGCTGACATAGTCAAAATATCCATATAAATAAAGTTACTTGTAAAAATGAAAAATGTGTATTTTATTTTATGGAAAAAACCATATGGACTTTTTAGCCAACCCAGTATTTCTCCACTCAGGCCAAACAAGATGATGTATATAAAAAATTCTCACACTTAGGTTGATTTTTTTCCCCTATGATAAACATGTTACATTGAACACTATGATATTTTAAAACACCTTTCCATGTCAAAAGTATTGATAAACTTGATAAGAGATATTTAAATACCTAAACCAATGTCCACTCTCACTCCCTTCTGAGAACATAATCCTAATTTTAGCTGTGGCAATGTGCCCAGAGTCACCACACTGCACACCTCAGGGTGATATGAATTTTTATATATGTATACTGTGTCATCATCACCGAGATTAAAATATCAAACACTTCATTCTACTTTATGTACCTTTTTCCATGTGAATAGTGTGCTCTGGACTTGTTCAACATTGAGACTCTGAATATGTCTACCTAAAAATGATTTCCTTGCACCTAAGGGTGGCCAAAGAGGCCAACAGGATAGCAGTAATTGGATGGGACTTCTGGAAGAACTCTTTAAATAGGGTTGTCTCAACCGGGACAGATGTTCCTCATGCTCTTTGCATTTCTCCTTCCCTGGCACTTGGATGGGGTAGCTGGCACTCCAACAGCCATACTGGAACCACGGAGCAACTCTGAGGAAGGAAGCCCCAGTCAAGAGCTAGACACCATACAAACAGAAAAAGAGTGTAAGATAACAATGTTTTCTAAGATGTAAAGGAAGTCCGGGGGGACGAGATGAAATCTGAGCTGGGGTTTGAAAGATGGGCACAATTTGAATAAGCAAGTTTAGAGCACATTCACAGCAAGGTGATGGCATGAGGAAAGGCTTAAGGGGAGAATGAGCATGCTCTAAGGAGATCAAATGGGTAAGAACATTTTTGTATGAAACAGCAGCAAGAAATTTTGGTTAGTTAGGATACAGCCAGGCTAATGTCACTGAAATTCTAAAAAGGAGTTAAGACTTGGTTAATAGGGAAGAAAATGAAGCTTTTGAAGGAAAAATGACATGACGTAGGTCCTACGTAAGTACTAGTTTTGTCAAGCGATACACAAAATGAATTGAACTGGAGAGAGACCCTGGAGTCTGTAGGACTGTGGTCTAGTAACCCAGCATAAGTGATGGGAGCTCAGCCTGGGACGGTCCCCGTGAGAACAGGAGGGAGACAAGGCCATGCAAAAAGTTTTGAGGGAAAAAAATCAGAAGTCTCAGTGTCTGTCAAAGCACTTGGCAGACACTGTAGCCATCTGATATCAACAATGAATATGCTAAGAAAATAGAAATAATGTCTGATCTAATCAGGTCTCTGCTGTCCTGGTTCAAGACATAATTTTTTTTGTCATCTTTTATTTTCAATTACAGTTGACATACATATATTACTTTCAGGTGTATACTGCAGTGATTAGACATTATATAACTTACTACGTGATCATCCCAATAAACCTCATATCCATCTGACACCATACATAGTTATTACAATATTATTGACTGTATTCCCTCTGCTGTACTTTAGATCCTGTGATTATTCTTTAACAACCAATTTGTACTTCTTAAATCTTTTCACCTTTTTCACCCACCCACTCCTGCCCCAGGCCCTATAGTTAATAGCTTCCTAACAGGATTCTCTACTACAACTATTCTCTTTTTAGTCTCTTTTTCTTACTATACTGGAGTGACTTACCCTAAAAGGCAGTCTGGTCCATCTTTACTATCCTGCTCGAAAGTTGTTCCTAACGGCCTAAAGAATAAACTCCAAACCTGAGTCCAATTTGCTTTTCCAGCCTTGTCTCCTGCAACTGTCCCTTGCACACACCCAGTACATGAGAAACAGACTACTCACTGCTTCCTCAACAGGTTCAGGGAAAGAATTAAGCCCTAATGACCTAAAAGAGAGGGTAAGCAAACTGTGGCTCATGTACCAAACTCAGCTACCCACTTTTATTTTCAACAGCCCATGAGATAGAAGTGTTTTTATATTTTTAAATAGCTATATTTTAAATGGATACATAAGGACCTGCATAATAGCCTCAATTTTTGCCTCCTGGTCGGCAACAAATAAAATATTCACTATCTGGCCCTGTAAGAAAAAGTTTTGACCCCTGTCCCAGGACATTCACTGTATGTTAGCTATTATTATAATTTCCCTTCTTTGTATCTACAATGGTGCTGGATAAAACCATCCTTGGAAGATGTGAGAAAGTCACTCAAACCTCTTTCCGTGTTCTGTGGTTCACATGAAAAATTCAGGTTGAGAAAGAATCAGTCTGGACAACCCTGCATCCAACTAGCTGGAATCCTCAAACAATAATATATACAGAGGGAAGAATATTATTACAGAAATTATTCACACACAATTTTTAGAGCTGAAGGGAAATAGCTGTCTTTAAATTGAAACGCTTAACAAAGGCCCAATACAATGAATTTTTAAAACTGTACACACAAGGCATATCACTATGAAATTTTAAAACACTGGGAATAAAGATAATCATCAAATTTTTCAGAGAGAGAAGGATCATTCCCAAAGGAATAAGAATGAGACTTTTCGACTGCAACCTAATGCTCCCTGATGATAAAGCAATGTCTTCAAGATTCTCAGGAAAAATTATATTCAGCCTAGAATATTGGAGTGGCCAAATTACTGGCCACATATAAGTTAGCTATTTACTCATCTATCATGGCTGGAAGTCAGTTTGGGACATGAATGTATGAGCTATTGAGCAATATGGGAATAATGACCAGAAAACAAACAGAAACAGTTAAAAAGTGGTTCCTTCTGAGAAGTGGGGAGGATAGGACCCCAGAGTCTGTTGTTCTTCATTATAAGCTGCTTTACACAACTTCATTTTTAAGCTATGTGTGAATTATTTGATGAGATTATTTTTTACATGTATTAAAAACTGGAGTAAAACTATGATCACAAAAATGTTTTATAGGGTCATATTTATAGGAAAGATGAAAGCAGAAGAGACCAATAAAAATACTGGTGATAGGTTTTCTATAAAAAGGACAAGTATGTAACTCTATAAATGCATAGAGTAGAAAATAAAACTTGCCAGAGGAGTAACCAAATTTTGAAAGAAGAACAAAAGTATCAGTAAGTGTCAATTTATCCCATGGTGTTCATTAAAGAAAAAAACTGAAGTAAGTTCCTAGAAATTTTGCTGGTGGATTCAGGAAAAAACAATGTAGGCATATTTTTAAAAATAGCTTTATTAAGGTATAATTCACATACCATACAAATGACCCACTGAAAGTGTACAATTCAAAGGCTTTTAGTATATTCATAGTGTGCAACCACCATTACAATTTTAAAACATTTTCATCATCTCAAAAGGAAATGTAATACCCTTTAGCAGTCACTGCTAATTTCCTCTCGACCACCCCTTTCTCAGGCAACCTCTACTTTCTGTCTCCATAGATTTGCCTATTCTAGAAATTTAATATAAGTGAAATCATACAATATATGGTCTTTCATAATTGGCTTCTTTTACTTAGCATAATGTTTTCAAGGTTTACCCGTGTGCTAGCATGTATCAGTATGTCATTCCTCTATAGCTGAATAATATTCAATTGTATGTATATACCCCATTTTATCTATTCATCTGGGTTATTTCTACCTTTTGATGTAATGAATAATGATGCTATGAACATATTTGTACAAGTTTTTGTGTGGACATAAGTTTTAAGTACATTCTAAAATAAAAACTATAAAAAAGTTAAATGCAATAAATATTTTTACAATCATAAAGCATTATAATAGAAAGTAGCTTAGCATTTTTATTTACCTGTTTTATGTCTTTCTATTTTGTTTACCTGTAGTTTTTTTATAATCAACAAATAAAAATAAATTATAGATACACAACCATGGGCCCTGGCTGGGTAGCTCGGTTGGTTGGAGCCTAGTCCCGTGCACCAAAATGTTGCAGGTTCTATCCCCAGTCAGGGTTCAGAGGGGAGGCAGATTGATGTTTCCCACTTCAAGGTTCCTCTCTCTCTCAAATCCATCAGCATATCTTTAGGTAAGGATTAGAAAAACAGATATACAGCCATGGGAGAAAAACCCAAACCGTAAAAACGATATATAGTGAATTATAAATCTCTATCTTATCTTTGTCCCATGCACAGAGGAAATACTGTAAACAGTTTCTTTGGTCCTTCCAGAAGTATTTTCTGCAAATAACAGCATTTGAGAGGGTGTTTCTAAATTTCTGTTTTTACTCAAAAAGGTGTAACACGTGCACCATGTTCTGCACTTTTGTTCTTTTAACATATTTTGAAACTAATGCTCTGTCAGTACACATACATCTGTCTTTTAAAACAGCTGATGTGAAAATACATAAAACAGGTGATGTGGATCTCACTGCATGGATGTACCATAAGTTACTCAGTGCTTTAACAATGGGGTGCCCCCCTTCTTCCTAGCCAACAGAATTCTGATCTTATTCAAATCCTGGAATGTGAGTCAGGGTAGACAGCCACTTGCCACCCCCAGGGGCGGAATCCTGATTCCTCTAAGCCTCAGAGGGGCAGCTCCATTCTTCTTACCAAGCACGGGGCTAGAAGTAAGCACATGACACAACTCTGGCCCAAGAGTTATGCATCAAAGTCTCCTGGGGGAACTTTTAGAAAAGTTTTAGGAGAAACACAAGGGAAAACTCTCTCCATTTCTACCTCTGGACATCATCAGATGAGGCTGTGATGTTTGGAACTGTCTCAAGCATCTTGTGACCATGAACAGAAAGCCAGAGAACCCCAGAGAGGCCGGACCAGATGTGACTCCGCTCACTGCAGTCACCACCCTTCCTCTATGTGCTTCTTGTGATTAGAGATAATAAGTGCACTTATTCTTTATGAGACAGTATTACCTGCTACCTCAAATCTGTCACTTGAAGCTGAAAGCATCCCAAATGATGCACTTCCTTGGAGAAGCTTTCCTAGATCCCCTAGATCTAGGGAACCCCCTAAATTCCCTAATATCCCTGATAGCCATTTCCTAGCGCCTGGTTTTTACTTTCAGAATGCTGAGTACACTGGTAATTATTTGAGAAACTTGTTCATGGGGCTCCATAGTAGACAGTAAGCTTCAATGAGGGTGGGAACTGTAGCCATCTCATTAAGCAGCATTAGCAAAGTGCCTGGGAAACAAGCATAGAAAAATATCACACCAATTGTGTGCGTGTATGTATGTGAAGGAGTATGAATATATTGATAAAAATACAGGATCTCACAATCAGTGGCGGTTTTATGGAGATTAAATTATGGCTAATTTTTATTTCTCTTTATAAAAATATCCATTACATACAAGTTACATTGTTCTGTAACATGATACAAATATATACATGAACATACACACATTATGTAAATATAATATGATGAGTATTAATGCTAAAGATACAAACAAGTACCATGGAGTAGGCTGCCCTTTTCATATGTTCTGCACTACGCTTATGATGAGTACATAATGTCTACATTACACCTAATGTGACTTTTCCCATCCTGTAACTCACCTTCCTTGGTCTCATGTGAGCAACTATAAGTGTGGATCTTACCATAATTTGCTCTTGAGCACTAACTTCAATTTAGAGTGTGCTCTGCCTCTAACAATAACAGTTCTCCAGAAAAACTTTCTTTGAACTTCATGTTTTCTCAGAAATATAAAGGCTCCTTTCAATTTCTGACCACAATTTCCATTTGGCCAAATGCCCAATAACCAAGTTTTTACTGTGTTATATTATCTCAATAGACATTTTTATGTGGACACATCCAACTGAAAACATTCTGTGCTATGTATAAATAATAAGTGACAAAGAGGAAGTAGGGGCCCATACTTTGTACAGAAAATACTAAGTCACCATGAATTTTCAGTTCTTTACATAGCTGTGATAAAAAAGCATTGATCCACTCACATTTATTTAGTTATCCCTGCAATACATGTGCAGAATTCTGATGCCTATGATCCAGAATGAAGTAGAGCTGGCTAGAACACTCGGTGATAGTGAAATTACTGTAAAAGAAACAATGAGTAAACGGCAGTAGAGTCCTGCCCTGGCTGGGTGGCTCAGCTGGTGGAGCACTGTCCTGTACACCAAAAGGCTGCAGTTTGATTTCCGGTCAGTGCACATATCCAGGCTGTGGGTTTGGTCTGTGGTCGGGGCACATATGGAAGGCAACCAATCAATATTTCTCTCTCACATTGATGTCTCGTTCTCTCTCTCCCTTCCTCTCTCTCTAAAATAAATTTTTTAAAAAAGCAGTAGAGTCCTGAACCTGGTTTATCGTTTACAAATGACCTTCTTCCTTATTTTTGAGGTAGCATCTCGAATTCAAAAGTAGTACTGAATTTCAAGCATCTTTCTAATCAGAAATCAAGATAAAAAATAATGGGAAAATTTTTCGTTATAATATTAATTTTTTTTTTTAAATTAAAATGTTTTTGCCCTGACCAGTGCAGCTTAGTTGGTTGGGCATCATCTCACAAAGCTAAAGGTCACCGGTTTGATTCCCAGTCAGGGCACATGCCTGGATTACGGGTTGGGTCCCTGGTTGGATGCATATGTGAGGCAACCAATTGATGTTTCTCTCCCACATCGACGTTTTTCTCCCTCTGTTTCTCCATCCCATCCCCTCTAAATAAATAAACAAATAAATAGATAAATAAAATATTTTAAAAAATTTTAATCCCTCTAAAAAATAACTATTTTCTATTTCTATTCTTACTGGTTTTGCTATATTTTTGGCCTTCAAGGTATTTTTTCATTTTACCTAAGTTGTTAAAATTATTGCCATCAAGATATCCATAATATTACCTTATTTACTTTTTTGTCTACAGGATGTTCCTTTTTTTTCTGGTATTGGTTATTTAAGTTTTTTCCCACTCATATTTGGACTAGCTATGATGTAGCAAAGAATCAGTTTGGTTTCATTTATTTTCTCTGCTTTTCATCCATTTTCTATTTCATTAATTTCAATTCTTATTTCCTTCCCTTTTTTTTTGTTGTTGTTGTTAAAGTAGAAACTTCAATAATTGATTTTTAATCTTTATTCTTTTGTATATAAGTATATAAAGGTATAAATTTTTCTCTAAGCACTGAATTAGCTTATCCCATATTTTGATATGTTATACTTTATCAATCAGTTAAAATGTTTTCTAACTTTTCTTATGACTTCTTTTTTAAGCCATGGCTTGTTTAAAATGTTGCTTAATTTCTAAATATTTGTGGATTTTCCAGATATATCTGTGTTGCTGGATTCTATCTTAACTCTGTTGTAGTCAGAGACTATACTCTGTTGAATTTCAACCTTTTAAAATATATTCAGACTTGTTTTATGGCCTAATAAATAGTGTCTCCTTGTGGATGTTCCATGGACATATAAAAATGCATATTCTTCACATATTAGATGTAATGTTCTATACATGCCAAATAGGTTAAATTGACTGACAGTGTTTTCCAAATCTATTATGTACTTACTGACTTTTTCTGCCTAGTTGTTTTACCAATTATTGAGAGAGGAGTAACAAAATCTTCAACTATTCTGGATTTATTTATTCCTCTGCTTAGTTCTTTCAATTTTGCTGCATAATTCTGAAGCTCTTTTATTAAGTAAATACAAATTTAGGATTATATGTCTTCTTGATAAATAAGCCCTTTTATGATCATGAAATGTGCTTCTTTATCTTTGGGAATATTCTTTATCCTGAAGTCTACTTCACCCAATTTTAATACAGTCACATCAGGGTTTTGTTTGGGTTTTTTAGCTTCATCTTTGCATGATGAATCTTTTTCTGTACTTTTACTTTTAACTTGTCAGTGTCTTTATTACTCATCTTGTATCTCCTGTAAATAGTATATAGTTGAATCTTGCTTTAAAAAAAAAATTATTGAGATGGCTGGTTTTATGATTGTCATTGTTCTATTTTTTCCCATTTTTCTTTATTCCTCTTCCCTTCAAAAAATATTAATCAAGTACTTCTTAGTATTCCATTTTATTTCTTTGATTAGATTTTCACCTATAATTTTGTTTCAATTTCTTAGTAGCTGCTCTGAGGATTATAACATGCATCATTAAATATCACAACTGTAACAGCCAGAGCTGAGCCACTCAGATCTCTTTCAAATCTCTTTCAAGAGAACCTGCCTAGCTGATTGACAGCCCCCAGTGGATCATGCACTTTTGCATATACCCATTGTGTTTTCCTTGCTTGCTACCAAAGACTGGACACAGTGGGGTTTCAACAGCCATTCTTGCCTAACACAGGACTTCTCTAACAGGCAGCCTTGCTGGGAAACTCTCCATCAGCCTGGATGAGACTTTCTCAGCATGGAGCTGCATGCTAGTCTCTTCCTCTCCAGTCCTTTTGCAGCTCTCCTTGCACGGGTGTTAGGCCTGTATTATAAGAAGGCTGTCCCCGTCTGTGCATCCTCCGTCCTTGACCTTTATATTTAATTCCATCTTGGTGTCTGTTTCTTAGAGGGCTCAAACCAACACTGATGTTATGGGTAGTGGGGTTTTAGGACCAGCCCACGTTCACCTGGCAGGCCAGGAGCTCCCTTCCCCTTCTTCAGCTGAATGTGGGACACAAAGTCAGGCATAAGGTGGTGGCCCAGTTCCTGAAGATTTCTCCAGTGGTGTCCTGGGGACATGTCCTGGTGGAGGGGAACACTTTTGCCAGTGTGATGTTTAAGGCACTTAAAAGATATAGGGAAAACCATGCCTACAAAACAAGTGTTAGCTAGTTATTACTACACTGTGTCATTGACTTACAGAGATTATAAGAAATTAAGGGTAGTCAAGCAGCTAAAGGTTAAATATGAAAGACAGAGGGTCTTTTTGGTGTCTTTGAAAGAGGACTGGACTTCCGGCCAAGATGGAGGCTTAGACGGACACGCTAGGTCTCCCTCTACAACCAGAGAGGAATACAACTACTTCAAAACAAAGGATAACTAGAAATTCCAGAAAATAAAGCTACACGGAAGCCCAACATATGAAGTTATAAACCAGCGGTGCCATTTGGGCAGGTAAGAGTTAAAGAAGGCAAAGCTGTTTGCGGAGCGGCGGGGCGGGGCGGCGAAAAATCCCGGAGGCAATCAAGCCCCTGGCGTGCGCGACTCCGGCGCTGGGGAGAGCAGCCGCAGCATCGCCTTGAACAGTGAGGCCCAGGGGGGCGGGAGGACGGATCCCGGTCTCCTAGCTGAATAACTGTGTGAATCCATCTTTGACCCCCGCCCCCACAGAAAGCACCACAGGGCTGCGAAATAGGTCGCAGACAGGCGCCAGTCCCTGACTTGTGACGCGTACACAGGCACCGCCCCCGACAGCCGGCCCAGGAAAACAAAACGCATCTGTCAAAATGTGGCAGACAAATATAGAGATCCCGGTGGCACAACTCACCAGGCAGCAGATAGAGAACCTGACAGATGAACAGATAAGAAACCTGTCAGAGGCTCAGTTCTGGGCCATTGTTATCAGGTGGCTTACAGAATTCACAAAAGAGCAGGAAAAAGATAAGAAAGAAGCGAAAAACTTTCATAACGAAAGGAACAAAACCACATACGAGACAGATGGTGAGGAATCCAGAGTTCATTTCAACAAACTGGAATATGGAGAAGGAACAAGCAGTCAACCAATGCAGCGAGAGGAAATAGGAAGCAACAATGAGAGGATCAGAAACCTCTGGGACAGCTATAAAAGGCCCAACATAAGAATCATTGGTTTGCCAGAGAATGAGGAAGATGAACTAGAACTTGAAAAATTGAGTGAAAATATAATAAAGGAGAACTTCCCAGACTTGGGGAAGGGAATAGACTTGCAGGTCCAGGAAGCAAGGAGAGTTCCCAAGAGACTGGACCCAGGGAGAACCACTCCAAGACACATTATAATCAAAATGTCAAAAATTAAAGATAAAGAGAGAATCTTAAAAGCAGCAAGAGAGGAGAAAAGAATTATGTACAAAGGGGTCCCAATTAGACTATCAGCTGACTTCTCAAGGGAAACCCTACAGGCAAGAAGGGACTGGCAAGAAATATTCAAAGTAATGAAAATCCAAAACCTACAACCACGAATACTCTATCCAGCAAAATTGTCATTCAGAATAGAAGGACAGAGAAAGTGTTTCCAGGACAAAATAAAACTGAAAGAGTTCATTAGATCCAAACCACTGTTATATGAGATGTTAAAGGGACTGGTTTAAAAAACAGAAGCTAGGGAGATGAAACAAAGGCAAACGAAACAGGCAACGAGAGTGGAAAAGGAACTGTGGGTAAGGGAAGCATATTGGGGGGAGGTCAACAGGGAGGGGGAGTGGGGAGAGGGAGGGAGATGATATAGGAATTGGGGATCATGGTAGGAGGGAATGGAATAGACGGAGAGAGGTTGGGAGGAACTGTATGCACAACTAATGGACATAATCTAATGTAATATTTTAATCAATAAAACACATTAAATCTGAAAAAAAAAAAAAAAAAAAGAAAGAGGACTGCATCTTCTGGAGTAGAAAAGAGGACACAACTGAGGAGCAGTCTCAAATTTGACAGAGTTGCAGAGCTCAGACATTTAAATTCTCAGCCACTGCAGGTCTAATATGTTCAAATCAGGGCCCTGGCTGAGAAAACCTAGGACCCTGACATGTTGGTGGGAGGATCTGAGTGAATGCTCCTGAGATTTTGGTTCTGTAGATTCCTAATCCTCAGGGCTGGCAAAGTAGCCCCATCCCTCTGTAGTAAGAGCTAGTACTTCCCCCCGTGCAGGAAGACACTTCTCCACAAGGAAAAGGGTCTCTCCTTAGGAGTTTCTCTAACTTCTCTTCTGACTATCCAGATAATAACCAGTTTTAAATCCCAGCATAAACCAGCTGGGCCTGAAATAGGATGAAAGAGATTATTACCTTTGGAAGCAGCTTCAAGAAGTAAATAGCATGCACTAGCAGGAGCCAGAGAAATGCCCCTGGAACTACAATACTTGATCAAAGGAGCAGAAACATAAGACTGGACAAGTAAGCTTTCACTGACTTGGGATTTAACATCCCATCAAGGGCCCCATGATATGAGGCAAACTTACTGCTAGGGTGCTCCTAGAAACCTGGAAAAATAATGAGCCAATTGGAAATGGCCGAGTTGCCCTGACAACTGGTAGAAGAATTAAAAGGTCAATGAAAGCATGCTAGAATGAAAAAGTATATATATAGCTCATGAAGCCAACATACCTATCAGATTTTTGTGCCCAGAGGGCACACCCTTAACCACAGCCATCAGGCGTGTATGCAGAGAATGGCAACAGCACCACCAAGCAGGGCAGCGGTGGCTCTCTTCAGCATGCTAGGCCTGATAGCAGGAGAGGGGGTCACAGAGCTGGGCTCCTTAGTAGTCATGCAAAGAGATGATCCTCCCCTTCCCCAGTAACAGAAGCCAGCTGGTGGCATTTCACTGCCAGAATTAAGGGAGCTGCAATTATTAATGACCAGACAGATGAGAGGGACAGCAAAACAGGCCTGACTTGACCTGCAGAGTGCAGAGTATGGCATCCCCAGGGGCTGAACGGGCCGGCGGCCAATGAAGGCGCATGTACAGTCGTGAGAAAACAACACTGGAGAACTGAGAGACTAAGGAGTTTCCCCAATTAGAAAAATCACAGTCCCTTGTCCAGTTTCCCAACCTGGGCCAACAGTCTGATCCAAAGCCCCTTGATGGAAGAAGGGACCTAATCTTTAGAAGAAAGGACTCTGAGCTGACACCACTTTGGTCTCAGCCTGCCTGTTTGCAGCTGGCCAAGTAAATCTTATAAACTCAAAAGAGAGAGAGAGAGAGAGAGAGAGAGAGAGAGAGAGAAGAGGAGGAGGAAGAGGAAGAAGAAGGGGGAGGGGAAGAGAAAGAGGAAGCGAAAAAGGAAGAGGAAGAGGAAGAAAGGACTCTGCATCACTTCAGGAAGTGTCTGTTGTAATGATTGCTCCCTTCCTCCTCCAAAAGGACTATGGCCATTTATTTGGGTGGACTGTATATGGGGGAAAATGAGTACTCACGACATACTGAGGACTGTTGGAAACAGGGTCTGGGTTGACAGAAACTCAAAGCATCATCACAGCTTCCCCATGAGAGCAAGGACTTGCAGGGACCAGATAATAAATGGAGTCCTGACTAAAGTTCAGCTTACACAGAGCCCATCGGTTCTGTGGATCCACCCAGAGTCACTTCCCTGGTTTTCAAGTGTAAAATTGGCACTGATGTACTGGAAGTTGGATGATCTCACTACACTGCCACCACAGCTTGTGGGATAAGGACTCACAGTGGGAAGGCCAAGTAGAAGCCCTGAAACTGTCCTATCTCTGGTCAAGATAATAAATTTAAAACAATACTGATTAGAAATGACAACAAAAGCACAAGTAACAAAAGAGAACAATAGATAAATAATAGAAAAAAAAGCTAATTTTTAATCAAAATTAAAAACTTTTGTGCTTCAAAGGACACCATCAGTAACATTAAAGGATAGCTTAGAGAATGGAAGAACATTTTTGCAAATCATGTACCTGACATGAAACTTGTAATTTAGAAATATAAAGAACTACAACAACTTAATAACAAAAGACAAATAACCCAATTATAAAAGGGCAAAAGATCTGAAAAGACATTTCTCCAAAGAAGATATACAACTGGAAAATAAGCTTGTGAAATGATGCTCAACATCCTTAACCACAGGAAAACGCAAATCAAAACCACATTTAGATACCACTTCACACCCACAAGGAAGGCTATAATAAAAACAGATAATAACAAGTATTTTTAAAAATGTAGAGAAATCAGAACTCCCATCCACTGTTGGTGGGAATGTAATATGGTACAGCCACTTTGGAAAACTGTTTGGAAGCTCCTTATCTGATCCAGAAATCTCGCATCTAGGTATATACCTCTCCAAATGAAAATCTATGTCCACACAAAAACTTGTACACAAAAGTTATGTTCATAGCACCAGTATTCATCATAGTTAAAAAGTGGAAAGAACCCAAATGTCCATTAACTGTTGCACAGATTATAAAGTGTGGTTATCCATACAATGGAATTATTTGGCAATCTAAAAAATGAAGTACTGATACATGTTATAACATGATTAAAGCTTAAAAACCTTATGCTAAGTGAAAGAAGTTAGACACAAAGGACCACATATAGTATGATACTACTTATGCAACATGTACAAAATAGGTGGATCTAAGAGACAAGTAGATTGGTGGTTGCATGGGAGAGGGGGAGGTTTGTGGGAAAAAGGGGTAACAGCCTGTATGTATGGGATTTCTCTTGGGGGTGATGAAAATGTTTGAAAAAATGATTTTGGTGATGGCCACAGTTCTGTGCATTAAAAACAAAAGAATTGTGTGCTTTGAGCTATTTGCATGTTATAAGAATTAATATCTCAATATAGTTGTTTAAAAAGCAAACCAAAATATTGCAACCTTATGGGAATGTCAGCGGTAAGTACGACCAGAAAAGACCTAAGTGATACAAGTGTGGCTCCCATATATTCATTTAATTCTCTAGTCTGATCCCTGCAGAAACCAGAAAGACCCTGGAGAATGACTGTACCTTAAGGTCAACCAAGTAACAGCCCCACTCGCCTCCTGTTTCCTGAATACAAGGAGTCCAGAGTGCTCTTGCAGTAGCTGTGGACTGGTTTGATAGGACCCTTGTAATATCCCCTAGCGAGTGTGCTCCCTTTGGGGAGTTGGCCCTCTAACTCAGCAGAGCCCAGAGTTCCAGGGATGAGAAGCACACAGTTCTCCACTGGGTCTTTGGCAGTAATGGTAAGTGGGGCCACTCCTACTTCTACTCCTTTGTTCCTGGACCCATGTATGCTTTCTGTCACAAACACAGCCTCTTATTGAGGTCTCTGGTTTAATGTATAAACTGGCATCCCCTCTTTGCAGAGTACTGCCTCCACAGTGGTGCTTCAGCTGTGCCTTCAGGAGGCCATCCTGGCTCTATGAGGCTGCCTGCTTCTGGATGGTGTGGCAGGTGATGTGACCATGGATCCCATGGTCAAGGACTCATTCTTGCACCTCCTTCTCTGTGAATTGGGTCCTCTGGAAGGATAAAATGTTGTGTGGATTTCCAACCCTACAGAACACGCATTCTGTAAGCCCCCAGACAATCATGCTGGCTGAGATTCTGCAGATAGGAAAGGCAAACTTATATCCAGAAGTAATTTGAGGACAAATTTCTGGCCCTTTCAGAATAGAAAGGGTCCAATTTAGTAAACTTACCACAAAAATAGCTATAGTCATGAGAGTTAATGAATAGTCTACAATTATATATCTTTTTTTTTTTTTTATCTTCACCTAAGGACATGCTTATTGATTTTAGAGAGTGAGGAAAAGAGGGAGAGAAACATCAAATGAAAGAGAAATATTGATTACCTGCCTCTTGTATGAACCCTGATGGAGGACCGAACCTGCAATCTAGGTACATACCCTGATTGGGAATTGAACCCACAATCTTTTGGGTATATGGAACAATGCTCCAAACAACTGAGCCACGCTGGCCAGGGCTGCAGTTTATCTTCTTAAAAAGTTTTTTTCTGGTTTTGGTATCAGGTGTCATGAATGAATTGGGACATATTCCCTCCTATTCTATTTTTGGAAAGACATATAGAAATTGAAATTATTTATTCCTTAAATGTGTAGTAGAATTTAAGAGAGAAACAATCTGGGCCTGAAGTTTTCTTTGCTGGAAGGATTTTAACTTCAAATGCAATTCTTGAAGAGACACAGCACTTTTCAGATAATTTATTTCTTAAAATGTTGGTAGTATGTTTCTTTAAAGAAATTGGTCCAGTTCATCTAAGCTAGTGAATATGGGCACAGAATTGTTCATAGCATCCTGTATTATCCATTTAATCACTATAGTTTCTGGAATGATGCTACTCTCTCAGTGGAATCTTAGATTAATGGTTCAAGATTTTTCTTCTTTTCTAATGTAATGTAATACTATATGTTTCCCCCTAAGCACTGCTTTAGTTGTATTCTACAAATTTTGATGTTGTATTTTTCATTGTTAAAATATTTTTAATTTCCCTGGAGAGTCTTATCTGATCCATGGGTTATTTAGAATTGTGTTGTTTAACTTATAAATATTTGGGGATTTTTCAGATATATTTGTGTTATTGATTCCTACTTAAATTACATTATAGCCAGATACCATACTTTACATGATTTATATTCTTTTAAAATTGTTAAGGTGCAGTTTTTGGCCCAGCTTACTCAGTAAATATTTCATTTGCAATTGAAAAGACTATGTAGTCTGTTGTATTCGGGGTGGACAGTCTGTAAATGTCTATTAGGTAAAACTTATAGTGTTATTCAGCATTTCTGTATTTCACTGAATTTTTTGGACTATTTCCACCAGTTGACTTTTGTCTATTTCTACTATCCCTCAATACCGAGAGTATTGAATTCTCCAAGTAAAATGGTACATTTTATAATTTCGCCTTTCAGTTCTATCATTTATTGCTTTGTAATTTTGAAGCACTGATGTTAGGTGCACACACAGAATTGTCATGGCTTCTTGATTAACTTGCTTTGTTTTTTATTTGTTATTGGCTTTTTGGCTGTATGTCTTTATTATTTTTTAGTAGTTGCACTAGAAATTCCAATATACATTCTCAACCTTCCGTGGTCTACTTAAAGTTAATATTGAACCACTAGAAGTAAAAGGTAGAAGCCCTACAACCATAAAGTTCACTTCACCCTCACTCTTTTATGTGATGGTTATAATATGTATTATACTTACATAAGTTAAAAATTCCTACCAATATTATTATTTTTGCTTTCAACAGCCATACACATTTTTTTAAACTCAAGAGAAAAATGTTTATTATAATTACAGATATTTACTATTTCTGTTGCTTTTCCTTTGTTTCTGAAGTCTTAAATTTACTTCTGATACCACTTACCTTTAGCCTAAATAATTTCCTTTAGAATTTTCTTTAGAGTAAGTTGGCTGGCAATAAATTATCTTACTTTCCTCAGCTTCAAATACTATACTGTCATTCCTGAAGGATATTTTTTTAAAATATAGAATTTTGAGTTGACTGTTCTTTTTCCTTTCTTACCTTAATTACACAATTTTGTCATAGTTACTGGAATCATTGTTCCCCTATGCATAATGTGTCATTTTCCCTGGCTGCTTTCAAGATTTCTTCTTTTTCTTTTATTTCAGCAATTTGATTTTGTGTCTGAAAATAGATTTTTTGCATGTACTCTGGGTTTCACTGAACTTCTTTAATCTATAAATGCATGTCTTTCACCAAATTTGAAAATTTTTTGGCCATTTCTTCAAATTTTTTTCCACCAATGTCTTTTTCCTCCTCTGAGACTTCAGTGACTCAAATATTAGACTTTTAATATTGTCCACAGGTTTCCGCAGGCTCTACTACTTTATTTCAATCTTTATTTTCTATTCTTCAAATTAGGTAATTTCTACTGATTATCTTCAAGTTCACTGATTCTTTTCAATGTTATCTCCATTTTATTATTGAGCTCATCTAGTGATTAAACAATTTTTTTCAGATATTATATTCTTAAGATTTAATATTACTATTCATTCTTTTCTACGGTTTCTATTTCTCTGCTGAGAATATCTATCTTCCCATCCATTACAAGAGTGTTTATCGTTACATCATGGAGCATGGTTATAATAGTTATAATAGCTGCTTTATAGGATTTTACTGATAATTTCAATGTCTGGGTCATTTTGGAATTCTCATTTATTGACTGTCTTTTCTTTTGAGAATTGGTCATATTTTCATGATTTGTTGTATATAAAATAATGTTGGATACATGTTGAATATTATGTTGTGAAACTGGATCCTGCTAAAATCCATAATAGCTTTACAGTTGTGGATAGTATGGGGTTAAGGACTCTGACAGATAGATATAAGGAGACGTTCTCAGTTTGACGGCCCTCCTGAGGAGCCTGGAATAACTGTTGGCTGGCGTTTGCTCTTAGGGTGGAGTGAGGCAGGGTAAGGGGGAAAGCAGGAATGTGTCGAGAGGTGGAGGGAAGAAATGTATCCATTTATTGGCAGGCCCTCATCATCCCTTGCCTGGAGCAGTCTATATAATAAATGACTGGGAGACACAAATATTGAGTTACCTTTAAAGGAAAACACCAAAATATGCTAAATTGGAATAAGTGCACTGTAGTCTCTAAATCAGAATTAAATTAGAATAAAATAATCTTTTTACCACTTCATTACTTTACATATATGCTTTTTCATAATAAAATAATGGTTCCAGGACCATGTCATCTTGGGAATAACTAGATTTAACTATTTAAATTTTTAAAAATCTAGACAAATTCTTATAAGATGCATTTTAGAATATTATAAGTGAGAACTTATTCTAACTATTGAGAACATTTTTTGCTGTTTTAATGAAATAAAATGCATACTTACTCTGAATAATATCTCTTCATTCCATTTTGGATTCAAAGTCTAAAAGACAATAAACATAGCATAACCAATTTTTATATTTTGTCATATAAAAATAAAGGAGTATATTAAAATTTTTTTTGAATCCCACTAGGTCTGACCTTTTTAATGGTTTTCGTTTGCATACTTGTTAAAACTCCTTTCATTGGATCATATAACGTCACTCTCACATACGGATCACTGTTAAAATGAATAAAAAAATTAATTGTTGCTTATTCCCGAATTTAGATTACTCAGACTATAAAAATCAGTTTTTCTTGTTAACAATTTCTACAATTATTACCTACAATTAAAAGTTAAGAGTTTCTTAGGCAGGGGTAAGTAATTATAGTAATTTTTGTATCTTGTTTAAAAGGTAAAGTACCATGTTAGTGAAATAGGAAAAGAATTTAAAAGATTTTCAATGTGTTTAGATTTTTAAAACTTTGATTTTTTTTATTATGTTCTTTCTTCTTTTGGGTTAAGATGGTTAATTCAATGATTTTCAAGCACTAGCTTTGCAAGACCTCAGGTTGTTCCAAGTTATCTCAAGGGTGTAAACTCTTTTCACAAAATAAAGGCGAAGTGCTTTCAGTTCAAAATAATTATTTCATATAAAACCTTTTACAAAGGGACACAGGAGGAAAATCAAGATTTTTGCCCATTTTTGAACTGGCCTTTTTAATCATATTATTATTGAGTTGTAAGTGGTCTTTATAAATTATGAGTAGAAGGCTTTTGTCTGATATATGTTTTGAAAATACTTTCTCCCCATCTGTGGCTTGCCTTGTCTTTTTCTTTTTAAAAATGTTTATTTATTTATTTATTTTCAGAGAGAGGGAAAGGAGGGAGAAAGAGAAGGAGAGAAACATCAATGTGAGAGAGAAACATCAATGTGAGGGAGAAACATCAACTGGACTGAACCCACAACTCAGGCATGTGCCCAGACTAGGAACTGAACCAGTGACCCCTCGCTCTGCAGGAAGACGCCCAACCAACTGAGCCGCACTGGTCAGGGTGCCTTATCCTCTTTTTAAATGTGTCTTTCAAACAACAAAAGTTTTCAGTCTTGATGCTGTCCATTTCAACATTTTTCTTCCTTTTATGGTTCACACTTTTTGAGTCCCATTCAAAAAATATTTGTGTAACGCAGTATTTTCTCTTATGTGTTCATCCAGAAGTTTTATAATTTTAGTTTTTATATGTTTTCAATATGTTGTATGGTAAGGAACAAGGTTCATTTTGTTCCATACTGATAACCAGTTCCTTCAGTATTGTGTGTACTAAAAAGTCTGTCCTTTCTCTTGAAGTACCTTAATACTTTGTATCAAAAAGCTACTGGCCCACTTTGTAAAGCACGTGATTGCCTAACCACTATGCTGTATACCTGAAACTAAATACAAAATAATATTGAATATAAACTGTAATTTAAAAATAAAATTAAAAAAAAGCAACTGAACATATACGTGTGTGTGTGTGCGCGCGTGAATTCTAAAATCTTTATTCTATTTCTTTGAACAATACCTTTATTCTTACTCCAAAGCCACTCTCTCTTGATTACTATAGCTGTATAGTTGAAATTAGGTAGCGTAAGTTTTCCAATTTTGTTCTTCTTTTTCAAAATTGTTATGGCTGTTCTACATCCTTTGTCCATAAAAAATATTGAAATCAGCTTATCTATTTCTCCAAAACAGCATACTGGGATTTTAATTGGGACTGTGCCAAATCTAGTCATTTTGGAGAGAAATACCACTCTAGCAACAATGAATCTTCCAATCCATGAATATGGCATGTTTACCCGTTGATTTAGATCTTCAATTTCCCTCAGTAATATTGTGTAGTTTTTCAGTGTACAGTTCTCCTAAAGCTTTTGTTAAATTTATTTCTAATTTTTTTACTTTTATGCTATTATAAATGGATATTTTAAAAGTTTATTTTCCAATTGTTCGTTGAAAGGATATAAAAATATAACTGATTTTGGTATAATGACTTCGTATCTTGGGGACTTATATCTTAGTTCTAGCAGCATTTTTTGTAGATTCTTTGGGTTTTCTACGAACATAATCACGTTGTCTGCAAATACAGCCTTCTTGCTATTCAGCCTGTTGACTTTCATTTCTTTTCCTTGCCATTTTACATCACTAGACTGTCCAGTAGTGTTGAATTGAATGTGAAAGCAGACAACCTTGTCTTATACTTGAGTTTAAGTAGAAAGCCTTCAGACTGTCACTGTTGAGTTGACGTTAGCTACAGGCTTTTCACAGATAAACTTAATCAGGTTTAGAAGATTCACATCTGTCCCTAGTTTGTTAACCATTTCTTTCATAAATGGTGTTAAATTTTGTCAGATGCTTTTTCTGCTTTTATTAAATTAATCATGTCATTTTCTTTTATTCTATTTTTATAGTGAATTACATTGATTAATTTTCAGGTGTTAAACCAATCTTGCATTTTATTCTTAGCTTACTGAGCATTTTTATCAGATATGGGTGTTTTGGATTTTGTCAAATGAGCCTTCTATGCCTATTGAAATGATCATGTGTTTTTTCTTCTGTACTATATTAATATGATGAACTAAAATGATTTTTAAAAAATGTTGAGCAAATCTTGCATTACTAGGAAAACTCCCACCTGGTCATATATTGTTATATATTGTTCAACATAGGGCTAATTCAAGTTTTATATTTCTTCTGTGATTCTTGATCAATCTAGCTAGAAGTTTAAAATTTTTATTGATCCCTTCAAAGAACAAGCTTCTGAATTCAATGATTTTTTCCCATCATTGTCCATTTCACTAATTTCACTTTATCCTTATTTTCATCCGTCTACTTACTTTAGAATTAATTTGCTCTTTTAAAAAATTTCTTAAGATTGGAACTCAAATTATTCATTTAGATCCTGCTCCTTTTCAAAGTTAAACATTTTAAAACTCTCAACTTTCATTTAAATATTACTTTGGCAGCACCCTACAAATTTTGATATTACTGGATTTTCATTTTCATTCTAGTCAAAATGTTTTCTAATTTCTCTTGTGATTTTTTCTTTGTCCTATAGATTATTTAGAGGTGTATTAAACAGTTGGGCTTTTTCTAGCTATCTTAATATTATTGGTTTCTAACTTAATTCCATTGTATCAGAGAATATCCTATGTATAATTTCAATCTTTCAAAACTCCTGAGACTTGCCTTATGACCGTACACATGGTCTATGTTGCTGAATGCACCACGTGCACTTGAAAAGAATGTAAAATTTGCAGTTGTCTAAGTATTTTTTTTAAAGATTTTACTTATTTTTAGAAAGAGAGGAAGGGAGGGAGAAAGAGAGGGAGAGAAACATCAATGTGTGGTTGTCTCTCATTCACCCCTAACAGGGGACCTTGCCTGTAACCCAGGCATGTGCCCTGATTGGGAATTGAACCAATGACCCTTTGGTTCAGAGGCCAGCACTCAATCCACGGAGCCACACCAGCCACAGCTGAGTTATTGTCTTATGGCCCAACATATCATAGCAGATAGACTCTAGAGTAGCTCCTATCATCCCCACGTGGGAAGGACCTAACAAATTCTAACCAATACATTAGAGCAAAAGTGACAAAATGTATGTGATCACATTACATAAGATTGTAACCCATCTTGCTAGGAGACTGTCTCCTTCGCTATTTCTGAAGAGACAGGCTTCTGGCCAGTGAGCTGCCATATGAAGAAGACCACGTTGCAAGGAACTTAGGGTGGCCTCTGGCTGACAGCCAGCAAGAAACCGAAGCCCTCAGTATGGCAGCCTGCAAGGAACTGAATGCTGTCATCAACCACGTGAGCTTGTAAGTGGATCCATCCCGAAACAAGCCTCAAATGATTGGCCATGGTCCTGGCCAATCCCTTGATTGAAGATTTCTAACACCAAGAAGCAGAGGAACTAGCTAAATCATACGAGTCTCCGACCCACAGAAACTGTGAGATAATGAATGTGTGTTCCTTTAAGCTGCTGTCTGTGGTCATTATACTTCACTCTTATTATGCTTATTGTCTGCACTGCATATTTCTTTGTCATTGCATTTCAACTTAGTTGTGCTTATACTTTCAATATCTTTTATAGACAGCACATAATTGAGTCTTGATTTCCAACCCATTCTAACACCCTCTGCCTCATATTTACCTTAGTCCATTAATTTATTTTTTCTTCTCAGTGACTCACTTCATTTAGTTTTTGACATGTGGGGGTATCGGACATATGTACAACTCACCTTAACCTGTATCACTCTGGGGAGTAAAGCACCCGATTACACAGCCAAAAGCTTCAGTGCCTGTGCCCCTTGAACCCAGGTCTGGCCCTCCTAAGCCCCTTGCCCCTCCATGGTGCCTGAAAGGGACAAGTGAAGGCCAGCCCAGCAGCCCAGCATTAGCACAAACAAGGACATAAACAGGTGACGGGGGGAGCCATGCTTAGGGCACTGCTCCCTGCTTCCTTCTTCTGGGCTTTGGGAACCCACAGCACAGGAAAGCAGTCAGCTGCAGGCAGTCCTTCCATGTCTGTGATCCCAGGGCTGCTACTCAGCAAAGATGGGGCACAGGGTAGGGTGTTTGTTCATCCCCTTCTCTTGATCCATCTGGGCCCTTCATTCTTCACCAACTATCTGTAGCCTAAGTGCTTCTTTTGGTCTTGGTCAGGCAGAGAGAGTAAGAGTAAATAAAACAGCCCCCTCAGCCTGTACACTGCTGGGGCTTGGGGCCTCTTTGTGCTGTTGGGTGTTGGTGTCCCTCCAGCTATTGGGAGCCAATAGGGCTTGACATAACTCAGGTGAGAATAATCTGCTCCCTGTGTGCCTCTGCAGGGGAGAGCACTAAGCATCTCAGTGCTCAGCCTGTCTGTACTAGGCACAGGGAGGCACGAACACATTTTGGGAAGGAGAGGGACCGCTCTGTGGGTATCTGCTTTGAGTGCCACATCGCCCTCCCTAGAGTAGCTAGGGATGCACTGGCTCCACGTCAGCCAGTAGCGAGCAGAAAGTAGAGGGCAAGGGCCGCATCCCAGGGCTGAGTGAGCTGCGGCCCTGTGGAGGGAAGGTGTGGGTGGCAGAGAGGCCCCGGGCTGGCAGGTGAGGACTCTTCTCTCTGTTTGTGAGCTTCTGGTGCCTTTATGGTGTTCACATGCTGGGCAGCTCTGACTTCCTCCGAAGCAGCACTTTCTCCTTTGACGTCCTTCAGCTTCTTCACGGACTCTGTCTCCACTCTCCTCTTCAGAAGTTAGATGTCCTCTGCCGTGGGGGATCTCTGTCTCCTTCAGGTACACACGAGGCAGTGGTGGTGGAGCTCGGGACACGGGATACTGGGGATTAAGTTGGGCCAACTCCTGGATTTTTTGCCATATCACTTCTCTTTCCTTCATTCACAACTGGCCCTTCTGCTTCTCTGCCTTGTATTGTTGTATGCAGTCATCACACAGCTTCTGATTCATCTCCATGAACAGCTTATCAGTCCACGGAATGTCTTGTTCCAGTGGCTCTTAAGAGTTCCCGTAAGTGCAGGGAATATGATGGCAAGGACTCGGGCAGCATTGTCACTGACCAGGCTCAGGATGTACTCCTTGTTCCAGTAAGAGAGAGCACACTCTGCCACCTGGACATGGGGGCTGGAGACACACTCGGCCAAAGCTGGTGGAAGAGTAGCTCCACCACTCTGCTGAACTCTGAAGGTCAAATGACATCCAGAATCTCCTCTAGCTCGTTCAGGAGTATCACCCCCTTGGGACTGTGGGTCTTCAGCCAGAACTTGAGAAGTCCCACAATCACCGGCTCAGTGAGACTCCTCTCCTTCTCCAGGAACTGTACCACACTGTGTGCCAGCTGAGGGTGGTAGATGCTCAGGAACTTGACCTTGTGAAGGAGAAGCAGGACACGGAGAAGGAACATCTTGTGCTCTTCCTTAAGGGGCACAAGAAAGCCACTAATGATGCTGCCTGGGATCTCCAGGAGCTCGGCAATCCCGTTGTGGTGCTCCATCTCACAGATAAGCCTTTAGAAGATGTGGTTGATCTGCCTGCGGGTATAAGCCCAGAGCCCCAGAAACTTGCCACAGATTCTATGCAAGATAGTGTTGAGGAAGTTCAGCACTCAAGGATCCTCATTGTCCATCAGGTCTAGGAGAGTGAGGACAAACTTCTGGTTAATGTCCTTCTCAGCTGTCTGGCTGGAAATCAGGGGACTCAAGGGAATGTAAGAAAAGCTCATACATAAGCTGGAGATGTGGCCAGGTGGCTTCCAGGGTGGCCTTATCTTCCTCTGGGTCAAATTCAGCCCAGGTGGGATTTGAGGAAGGAGTCAGTGAAAGATGGTGACAGCCTCAGAGTAAATGGCCTCCAACACCAGCTGTGGGTGACATACGCCACCATTTCGTGGAGTCATGGCCCTTCACCTCCTTGAATTTGAGGTCACTGAGTGGGTCCAACACAAAGTCAAAAAGGACACAGCACTGCGGTAGCTGCTGGCTGAACAGCTCCTCCTGTTCCTGGGACGGCAAATCTCTCAGGGCAGGAAACTTCTGCAACCCCCAGTTCTTGCTGAGATAGAAGCGGGAAGAGCTTTGCTGTGACTTCTTCTCGACAATCTGGGGCCGCCCAGAGTCCCTGATTTCGTTGAGCTGCGTGGGGGTGACGTTCTGCTGCTGTTACAGAAACAGGAGAGTCCAAAAATCCCCAGAGTTTGTGGCTGGGGGATGGGGAGAAGGAAGCAGCTTTTAGAGTGCCTCCACACGCCTGAGGCTGGTGGCTAGTGTCTTTCTTATGCAAAATGGCTTTGATGCATCCAAAGCCTCAGGTAGATGGGAGGAGTCTTGAACCAGGGGACGGTATGGAAAAAGCACACAGAGCCTGTGTGAGGTTCTATGAATGGTCAGAACTGTTTGCAACACCCACTGCGTCAGAAGACGCAGTCCGGGATACATAAGCAGCTGCAGATATTTTAGCTCTCTCCGTCTCTCGCTCGTGCTCTAGCTCTCGCCCCCTCCATGCGGCTTGGAGAAGGGGTCTCCAGGCTGCTTAAAGAAGAAGCTCTCGCCATGCGGTTTTGAGAAGAAGAGGAGATCCGCATGGTTTGCAGGAAGAAGGCAGTTCGCAAGGAGGCTGAGAATCCAGGTGGTTCTGCATTGAGAGCTGGAGGGCACCACAGCACAGAAAGGACCTCCCCAATCAGATTGAATGATTGGCAGCTGCTGGTAAAGCTGAACTGTGTTTGGAAAGTGGGGAAACGGTTTCTCTAACTTTCCTAAAACTAGCCTGGTTTGGAACGGGGGGAGGCAAGGATATGTGTTTATGGGTGTTTTAAAGAACATAAGACTTAACAATAGAAATCCGCAAATAACTAAATCTATATGACTGTTAAATAAACAATTCTTTTTCTTTTCACTAAACTCTGGTACTGAGAGTTATAATTTTGGCGGCGGGCAATCGGGCCCCTAACTAAAGAGCCCGTGGTTTGTTTTCAGTTGGAGCAGCCCAGGGGTTCTGGAACATCGCTGCAACACTTGTTGGATGACGGTGGCTGAGACTCCGGCTGCGGCTGGACCCCCCCCCAGCGCTCTCACCACCACCACCCTCACCCAAACTGCTGGGCTTGGCCGTGCCCTTGGTAAGTTAGGGGGGGCTCCTTCTCCTCCTTCAGTTGGTAGGGCATCTCATTGAGCTTGTGTGGACCTGGCAAGGCTCCTGCAGCCCCGCCAGGGCTCCGGCTTTTCTCAGGGCCATACCCTGCACTCCCAGTAATGGCTAATGTAACTATTTATAGGATTAGATCTATGTCTACCAAGTTATCTGTTTTCTATTCTTTCTCCACCCCTTTTCTTTTTTGGATGATTTGTTTTTAAGGTTTTTAATGATCAAAAGTCTGGCTTTTTAATTGTTTTTTATTTCTTTCCAGGAGTTTCATGTAAAAATGTCTACCGTCTATAATTCTTTATGGTATTTTTTAAAAGATTTTATTTTTTAGAGAGAAGGGAAGGGAGGGAGAGAGGGAAAGAAACATCGATGTGTGGTTGCCTCTTGCACATCCCAAACTGGAAACCTGGCCCACAACCCAGGCATGTGCCCTTTCTGGGAATCAAACAGCAACCCTTTGGTTTCCAGGCCACACCAGCCAGAGCTCTTTACAGTATTTTTAGTAGCCTCCAACTAGCCCTGTCCTTTATGATACAAATGTTATATATATTCCACCTACATATACTGTATAAATCCAGCAAGACAATGTTATAAGTTGTGATTTTAACAGGCAAATGTTTTATTTTTAGAAGTTATTATAAAAACAACAAAAGGTCTTTGAATACCCCCAGGTATTTAACCATTTCTGATGCTGTTTATTCCTTTCTGAGGATCTGAGTTTCCATCTGTTACCTATTCTTTATAGCTGGAAGAGCTTCCTTTAGCTTTCCTTAGAGTGCCGATGACCGTCTCAGTGTTTTCTTTTATCTGAAAAGTTGTTATTTTGTCATCATCCTGAAAGATAGTGTCAATGACTATAGAATTCTGGATTTGGCTGCTGTTTTCTATTGTTTTATTTTCTTCTGGCCTCCAGTTTCTTGTAAGAATTAAGTCCTTAATTGAATTGCAGTTACTGTTTATGTAATATGTCATTTTCTTCTCTCCCTTCTGTCAGGATTTTTACTTATTCTTGGATTTCAAAAGTTTGACTACTATGTGCCTCCATATGTTTTTTGAGTGTTTATCCTGTTTGGTGTGTTTGACATATTTGCATCTTTCATCAAATCTGGAAAAAAATTAGCCATTATTTCTTCAAAAAATGTCTTGCCTCATTCTTTCTCTCTCCTCTATTCTAATTTCATGTATGTTAGACTGTTTGATATTATATAACAAGTCACCAAGGCTATGTTCACCTCTTCAAATTTTCATTCTTTGTCTCATTTTCTAATTGGGAAATATTTTCTACTGATCTTTCTTAAAATCCCCTTCATTCTGCTGTTGATTCCATCCAAGAATTTTAACATCAAATATTGTAGGTTTCAGTTCTAGATTTTTCACTTTTTATAGTTTCTCTTTCTTTCTTGAGATTTCCAATCTTTTGATTCATTGTGAATATACAGGTAACCCCTGTATAACAGGGTTGTTAGGTTCCTAACAAATGCCATGTTATGTGAATCCGTGTTATACAAAACAAAGAACTAGTACAAAAAGAGGGTAGGTTCCAAAAATTTTAAAAACATACTATTATATTTTTATAATTAAGATAAATATTTTTATTAAAGCAATTTTCGTCCAAAGTATTGCATATTAATAGGATTAAGTAATGTTTTCTGCATCATCACTACTAAGCTCCATTAACCAAATGCATTTTTTTGACAAGATATCCTCATCCTCTGAACTTTCTTCAGCATTATCTTGATTTCTATGCTCTACTTTTTGCAAAAAATCTGTTATTTTAGATCGCTTGCTTTTAGCTGAGAGATCTTTATAAGTTTCGTTATACAGTGCTATGCACTTTTGAAGTTCTCTCTTAAACTTTGTGCTCCTTTCAGTGCAAGAATCTTTCTTTAAGAAATATGACTAACTGTTCAGCTAAGTCTAGGCCTTTCTTTACACTTTTTAGAGTAAACTGTTTAACTCCTTGTTTTCATCAGTGCTATCGTCCCCAAAGTTATCTTGGCACATTCCAGATGTCATTTCCACCAAAATTGTTTCATCAGTTTCTTCTTCTACCAGCAATTCTTGGATATATTCTACTGTCATAGCGTCAAAAACTTCCCCTCCTAAAGACTTAGTAAGTTCTGCTATTGCATCCATCCTGTTTTCTGCTGGCTTGATTAGATTTTCACTTTGAATTGACTCTGGCCATATATTTTTCCAACAGGCATTTAATGATGTCAGTTTTATTTCTTTGATGGATGAGTTTATTAGATTAATACAGTCCAACATTTTATCACATTCGGTATGGTATGGGGATTTTCCTAATTTCATGTTATACGGGAGTTTCCCCCAATTCTCTAACTGTGTTAGAGCGAAACCGTGTTATAGAAGTACTGTGTTATAAGGGGGATACCTGTATTTTCTTTTCTCTACTGAAAATGTGTTCCATTTTCCCGGTTCTTTAGGCATCATAATATTTTGGATTATATCCTGGACATTATGGAGACCCTGAATTCTGCAATTTTTCTCTAATTAGTAATTTTTTTCTTTTATTTTACCACACGATTAATTACCTTATTTAGACCAAAACCACCAACGCTGTTTCTTAGTCTGATCTCTACTGTTATCTTTTGTCTTTAGCTGAGTTGCTGTAAATTTGCTTCATATGTGTGATTCAGGCTCAGCAAGAGATGTCAGTAGACAAGTTTGGGAATCTCCTCTCTGGTTCTTTCCCTTCCAAAATCCCACCATTGCCATGTCTTCTTAAGATTGTCTTCTGATTTCCCAAGCCATGAAGACTACAATTTTTCCAGGCGCTAACTACATTGGCCTCAAGCTAATTCATGAAACTGGGAATTCACTCAGTACAACCGCCCATCTCCACAGATGGACTCCCCATTAGACTTTGCCTGCTCTACTCTCTCCACTGCCTTCATGTTCCTGCTCTTTCTGTTACGGTTGTTAGCCCCTAAAGACTTGTCTGTTATAATTGTATCAGGTCCCAGAAGCAAAACTCATAAATGTATCCTATTAGTCTTTAATAAATTCAGTAATTCAGACATTACGGAATTTAGTAAACCATCAGTTAGCTATTATTATTCTACATTAAATAACAATTTAATAATATTATTATACAAGGTTTCATCTAACTAAAGTTTAAAAAAATTAGTTAACAAGTGTAAATTTTAAAATCACAACCAAATGAGTGTACTTATATACTTACCTAGCTCCCAAGATATCCTTTTTGGCAAGGCCTATTCCAGCTATGACTTTCACCCTCACAATTCGAACATTTTCCTAAAATACAAAAGTGTATATTTTATTTTCATGCACTTTATAACCTACCTAAGATGCATATCTTTAAATATATATATATACATATATATGTGTGTGTATATATATATATATATCAAAGGCAGTAATCAAGTTATTAAAATTAATTGGAGGAAACTTTTTCAAGAATTATTTGATTAAAAGCTATATAAAGAAAAGAAAACTATTTGTCATTTGTAGATGACTTGATTATCCACAAAGAAAAGCCATAAAAACTAGAGACAAATTATTTCATTAAGAGTTTATCATTGCTTCTAAGAAAATCTACAGCAAAGTTATTAAAACTAATACGAATGTATCATTGTTGTTATGTACACAATAATACAAATCAGGAATTCAAAATCATTTGTAATAACTAGGATGGTAATTATTTTTATAACCCCATTCAATAGATTCTATGTTAAATAAAACTATAATGACAACACTATAGTGTTTCAAATAATAAATTCCTTGGATACCATAATACTATTATGAGGTTTTATAAAATAATGTCTTAGTTTTAAGATACACGTATTTAAATATTTAGGGATAAAGTATAGTAAGTCTGCAACTTACTCAAATGCCCAGCAAATGAAAAGTTGAGTGTGTGTGTGTGTGTGTGTGTGTGTGTGAGTGAACACAGGGAATAAGTAAAATGCTATCCATTTGATGGGTATACAGGTGTTCATTACACTACTCTTTTAACTGTCCTTTAGATGGTGAAAATGTTCAAATTTAAAAGGTGAGAAAATATAGCACAGAATGCATATTTTAAAAAATTCTCAAGTAAGTAGAACTGTTAGACAAAGAGAAATAAAATTAATAAAAATATTTAAAAACCTCTGTGGATAAAATGATTTTTTAAATTATTGAAGAACATAAAAAAGACTTAAACTTTAAAATTCACTATGTTGCCCTGGCCAATGTGGCTCGGTTGGAGCATTGTCCCATAGACTAAAAAGTCATGGGTTTGATTCTCAGTCAGGGCACATGCCTAGGTAGTGGGTTTGATCCCTGGTCAGGGCACCTATGAGAAGGTAACCAATCAATCCTTCTTTCCTTCCTCCCTCCCTCCCTCCCTCTCTCTCTCTCTCTCTCTCTCTCTCTCTTTCTCCCCTTTTCTCTCTGTAAAAGCAATGTAAAAAATATACTTGGGTGAGGATAAAAACTTCACTATGTTCATAGATGGAAATAATAAATATTATTGTCTGTTTTCTCTAAACTAACTATAAATTAAATTCAACGTCAACTCTCCTTGGATTTTTCATGGATCTTAACAAATGATTCTGAAATTCACAGGGAAGAGTAAAAATGAGTAAAGAAGTAAACAATAATATTCAATCACTGTCTTACACTGTATATAAGTTCCATAGTCATTAAAATCTAAAAGTGAAAAAGGAAACTTAAAAAAATTTTATAAAAAATTTAAGGATATTTCTGTGTCACTGGGGTAGGAAAAAATTTTAAAACTAATGGAAAACATTGTTAGATTTCACATAAAATTATATACCTTTTGTATAAGATAAGATGCCATGAGCAAAATAAAAAGCCAAGGGGACAGACAGGGTAAAAGTATCTAAAATATATACCATTGAAAAATTATGATTATCCAGAATATATAAATGATTTCTAAAAACCAATAGGTGAAATATAAACAACCTAATACGAGAAGTCATAGAGAATGGCCAATAAACACATGAAAAGATCCTCAGTCTTACCAGTCATCAGAAGAACTCTAATACACTTAAGAATTATTTTTAGGAGATATTTGGCAATATCCACTAAAGTTCTAAATAAATAATCCAGAAATTCCCTTTTTACATATGTCCTCTAGATAAACTCTCATTCATGTATTCAAGGACATCAGCACAAGAGTATTAAGAGTAGCATTTATGATTTAAAAAATGAAATAAATGTTGCCCAACAGATATCAACCTGATTCTATTCTACAATTATCGCACCTCAGATAGTCACAGTCCCTTCTGAGGAGAGGTCTGGGTGGGAGAAAATATACATATTATAGACTATTTATTTCAATCTCCTTCTACTTCTAAATACTACAACCACCCTCATTCCTGAAGGTTCCACTGAAAAGATATGATAAATGAAATATTCTCTTAGCTCCAAAACTCAGATGACAAATTCAGAGAGCACAGAAATCCTTAAGTACAGATACTAGATAAAATATAACTTCCCCATCACCAATTAAAAGTAATGCATAGCTGATGTGACGTGAAAGAAGGGAAGCCTTCAGGTATCAGAACTAAAAATAGAATTAAAAACCAGAGAGGAAAATATGTAAACTGAAATTTCAGTTTTCTACAGAGACTGATTCACAAAAATCTGAAGAGATTTGCAGGTTACCTTTTTTTCCTGAAGAGACACTGAATAAATAGACTCATTAAATATTCTATTGGGCCCACAGTCAAATTCTCACTATACCAGTTAACTGGGAAGTGGCTATATTGATTAAACAAGGTACTAATTTCAAGACTGAATTCTGAAAATTAGAAATATATTCTATGGTGCTTTAGTTAATAATACAAATTTTTTTCCAATGGTAAAGTGTAATTAAAAGCGCCATCAGGCTCTGGCCAGTGTGGCTCAGTTGGTTGAGCATCATCATGCAAACCAAAGAGTTACAGGTTCGATTCCTGGTTGGGACACATGCCTGTGTTGCGGGTTCGGTCCCTGGTCAGAATGCGTGTGGGAGGCAATCAATTGACGCTTCTCTCTTGCATTGATATTTCTCTCCCTCTCTTCTTCCCTCCCTTCTCCCCTCTCTAGAATTAGTAAAAGAAAAAAAATTTTAAGTGCCATCAGATTAGTCAACAATATTGTAATAACTATGTACGGTGCCAGGTGGTTACCTAAAATATAAGGGAGAGGAACACTTTGTAAAGTATATGATTGTCTAACCACTATGCTGTATACCTCAAACTAATATAAAATAATGCTGAATGCAAAAAAAGTGCCATCAGCAAATAATGCACCTTACTTGATCATCTCAGCTTTTCTAAACTCAGAAAGTGTTTATTATTCGTATATGAACTTGAGGAGAAATCTTCATACTCCTCTAAGAAATTTAATCTGTATTTGTGGAGCCTCTACTGCAACTATGCCCCAGAAGTCTCCTGAGGAAAAATGTAACAAGCATTAATTAAAAACAATTCCAGGAAATGATATTCACAGTAACAGGAACACTTAACTTTTCAACCTTTTCATTGCATTTCCTACCACAAAAATCAGAACTAGTTATATTAGATGGTGTGGTTAACTGACATGAAACTATACTGACTCGAGATTCTTTCATTAAACTAAATAACAAATGCCATTTATTTTGATATTTGTATTCACTCAACTTCATTTTATAAATTTATGCTAGAAAATTGTCCAAACCAGTCTCTTCAACCACACCCAAAGCAGAGATCATTTCTCACATCATCTTTGAAAAGAACATAAAAGCTCCAGTAGAGACTCAACTCTTCAGTAATTTTAGACACGATACTAAAAGTACTATAACGTACTATTAACAGAAATCTGATAGTACTCAACTGAGCAAAAAAAAAAAAAAAAAAAACACAAAAATCAAACACCTTTTTCTTAATCAAAATGGGGATGTTATCTGTAAGCAAATCATGATCACAGTTCTTCACTAAAGCGGCAATCTTCCCCTTCCAGCTCATGAGTGAACTTTACTGATATTTGAAAGTGAGAAAACTTGCAAACTGTAGGCAAACATCTACGACTTTTCTCAGTAACAGGATGAAACAAAATGTTAATGTTATCTCTACAGACAGTTTCAGTCATTAAAAACAGCTTTCCAGGGCTGAGGTTTTCTCCACAATTGATAACAACAGCTATTTACTGCGGCTTAATCTTCTGTCAACTTCCACACCCCTCTAAAGAAGGAAATGCAGAGCTTAGGTCTTTTCATCTCTCGCAGGTTTTGGGAGATGTTTGTTACCCTCTTCATCTTTCTCCCATCCTTCTGTTGCCCCCTACCCCCACCCCACCAGTCTACTTTTAAAAAGAAAAGATATATCCTGTGGCTGGGTTGCCTCTGCCTGGAATATTCTTCCCCATCCCCTATGCTTTCACTGTCAAAGTTCTATATCATCAGAGCAGATGTCTTTGAAACCATTAAAATGTAATTATGAATATTATTTAATGACAGAAAATAATTATAATGTTAACTGGAAAAATCGGAATGCAGAATGTACATATAGCAGGAGTTCAATTAAATGCAGCTATGATTATATTTAGGTTGAGTCTTTTACCCTGAAGGAGTTTACATTAAAGCACCTTTATGCACTGACATGATTGTGTGTTCACATTACTCTCTTCATTGCCTGAACACGTCTCATATCAGCAGAAGCCAGACATTTGGGCCAGGCCATGAGGTTATAACGTTGGACTACAGACATATTTATTTCTCAAGACTTTCAGAAAAGTGTTACCAAAGCCTTTTTCATTTATCCGTTTACCTCCAGACTTCTACCCTCTCCATTCACTTATCCTCTTAAAACCGTGGTAGGATTGGCAAGGGAGCTGGACTAAATAGAAGCTTCTAGGAGAGAGACCAGTAACAATGATTACCATAGACTTCAGTAGAACAGTGGGGTTTGCCATTCAAATCAGCAATCTTACATGTCTCCAGGCACTGTAAAATAGTCCTTATGCCAGATATAGCTAGCGGAGGGGAGAATCAACTGATTTAAATATCCTGCTCTGAAGGATGTCAAATATCTAAGCCAGATGACTCAGTAAGTGACAGGGCCAGAATTCTAACCTAATCAAATTCCATTTTCTATACCCCTGCTTACCCTAAATATTTTATTTATAAGGTGCCTCCAAGGTTCTATTCCTATGTGATAACTGAATTGCTAATAGCTAACTCTCCATATATATATTTCCTCATCTTCTCTTCCTGGTGCAGAGGAGTCAATAGCAGGCCTACCTGAGGCAGAGTTTGGGGACCAGAGGTAGGTTCATGGAGGTGCACGGTCAGCATGCTCACCAGCACAGGGCACTGAGGGGACAAGGGAGGTGCCATACAGAGATGCTCAGTAGTGTACCTGCTGACATGGGACTCGGGAGAGGAGGAGGGTGCTGCATAGAACTGCAATAGCAGTCCTCCTACTAGAGCTGAAAGTGGGGTACACAAGTGGCAGAGGAGATGCCTGCAACGGTTAGAAAATCAGTCACACCAAAACATAAGTGATTGAGCATGTAAGTAAATATAATGAGGATAATGAAAGTCAGAATTTTCACTGTTAGAGAAGGTACTTTGACTAAAAGAGCTCTGAGATTTTAAATTTGAATTGGAGAAATTGATATGAATTAATGATTTTTAAATATCTATATACAGACTGATGTAGAAATAACTATAGATTTACACGTGGAATTATATATGTATATGTGTCCAGGACACACATATACACACACACTTCTGAACTTCCTGAGATGGCTGAAGAGGAATGACACACAGTATCAATGAGCACACTGAGCACCCAGATCTTGGCTTGTAAAAAATATTTTCTATTAAATAGAACACTGGTTCCTAAGAGAAATGACTGATCCAGACAGCATTGAGCAAGGCAATATCCAAGATGAGCCTGGAACATCTTTTGCCAGAAAGAAACAAAGTGTTTAAAGAAGGATAGGGACTTGTCACAATGACCTAAGAACCTCCTTCCCACAGGCCAAACTTGGATAATTTGAGCAACAACATATTTAATGACAGTAATTAATTACAACTCAATGAATAAGGTGGAATTCTGCAAATCCATGCTGATATAAATACAAATGAATAAATAAGTGAAGAGAAAGGCAAGGCTCTTTTTACACAGAATGCCAATTAATAAAGATGAAAATAAAAAAAACTGGTGTTTGATTCTGGTGGAAGTCATCAATGGATGCTAAAACCAGTGGATGGTGAGCTGGTGAATGAAGGATAGGATACTGAATATGTCCCCACAAAATACTAACCAATTATAAAGGAAAAAATGGTGACAGTACAAAAATGAAACTTGGCAGACATCAAAATTACTAAGTGATCAAGGCTATCATCGACAGTGATGGGACAAGTATCATGTATCCCTTGACGTGATGCGCTGAGAATACACCGTCATCTCTGTGATTCCTGACAGAAAAATATGACCACATGGACATGAGGAAACAGTAAAAAGATCCACGTTGAGGACTATCCTACAGGAAGTACAGCCTGTACTCCTTAAAACAATTAAGGATAAGAAAGACTGAGGAACTCACACAGGTAAGAGATGGCAAATACATGACAAGTTCATTTACCATATGCTCCTAAACGGGACCTTGGATCAGAATGGAAAAAGAAATGATCAGAACACTTGTCAGAGACTGAATGGGATCTGTGGATTGGATGGTAGTGTATCGATGTCGATTTCCTGGTTTAAAGGATTGGATGGCTGTTATGTAGGAAAATACATTCTAGAGTATTTAGAGGTAATGAGGCATTGTGTCTGCAGCTTGCACTCAAATGGTTCAGAAAAAGACCAATGAAAATGGCAAAAAATGATTTTGGAGCAATTGTGGTAAATGTCAGCAGTTGGAGAATCTGAATGAGGGAGATTTGGAGTTCTTCACCCTATACTTCCAAACTTTCTGTTGGTTTAAAATAATCAAAGAGCAAATTATTACAAATAAATATATTTATGCACTGCTTTAGGATGATGCTGGAATTAAAGAGTTGCAAAAATGCAGTAACAGCATAAACAATATGTGAAAGATTGGGCTAAATGCTAACACAGCTGCTGCTTCCACTGTGCTTCTCCCTCTTTGTGTGAGGTGAAGAAAGGATCAGGAACTTTGATCCCAGGCTCAGTATAATGCCAGGGCAAGCAGGTTCTGCTTCTGCTCGGCATCAATGAGTCTAGAGGTGTCAGAACATACACTTAGTCATCCTGTTACTTATGCATTGCTGTAGCTGACACCATCAAAGGCACCCATTCTTCTCTATGTGCAAATTGTGGAGTGGAGACTCTCAAATCTTTCCCCCTTCTTTCTTTCCTTGTTCCAGTCAGGTTTCGGTTATAGAAAATAGAAATCACACAGTGTAGAGGATTAGGTGTTTACAAAATCATTAGAAAGAAGTTAATATAGGAAATTAGGTGTTTACAAAATTATTGGAAGAGCTGGAGGGTCAGGCTATATCTTGGGCCTCCAGTGGCCTTGAAAATACCTCAGAACTGGCCTACCCAGGAAACTGCCATTTCTGCCCCAGTCAGAAAAGTAGGTAATCAGGAGCCACAACAGACCTGCTGACTTCAAGAAAATACCCAATCAAGACATCAGGAAGCCACTATCACTACCACTACCACCTCTACTTGCAACTTCCTATCAATAGCCACTCATTGTCAGCAAAAGAAATTTAAAAACAAACAAAAAAACACAACAAGAAATTATGCTCTACTTCATTTCCACCTCCCAAATCTCATGTAAGTGCACCTAATTAGGAAACCTATTTCACAGCCTATTTCCAGACCGCTAAGTGCGAGAGTCTGGGAAACATGGCATTTAGCTTTCCAGCCTCTGCACAACAGGGAAGTCCACTGGCATGAGGGGGGAAGGGATGTTAATTTCCAGTCCCCATATCTACCTCACCAGAGATTCATGGGAGTTAGCATCTACTGTTAATCCCAAGAGACTGTCAGAGCCAATTTGGTGTAAATTACTTGACACTACTTCCTTAGTTTGTTATGCTTTCATGGCAAAATTCTACACATGAAGCCAGTATAATCTCTTACTGAAAAACACAAGTGGGAGAAGAGCGAAAACTCACTGAAAAGTGAGAGGCATGATGATCTAAACTTCAGCAGACTTCAGTCGTAATATCATACAGTGTGACAAAGTGGCTATTCAGTATATACTGGTTAAATTATAGTTCTCGCACTATCTTCTATCCCATCTATTCATCTTTGTCCTTGTTGCAGTTTCAAATTTAAAATAAGAATCATCTTTCTTTTTTTTTTTTTTTTTGGCTGTTATAGAAAAAGCCACCTTACTTTTAATCAACAGACTAGTCTGAGTTTTGGCAAAAGGGCATAGCTGCAATTTTTTTAAAATAATAATGAGAGGGAGGCTTTTCTAAGCCCTCTTACTTTCATGATGGAGTAGACAGCAACCTCTACCAGAAAACAAACAATTTCTGTCTCCCACCAGACTGTGAGCTCCTCATAGAACAGGCGGAGACTATTGTCTCTCTCTGTATCCCTGGTACCTAGTATACTACATGAAACAGAATAGTTAATAAATGTTGGATGAATAACCTAAATTACAATGGAAGAAGCGGAAGACAATACTTCACCATCATGTCTCTATCTTCCTGTCTCATTCTCTTCCTAATGTGGACCAAGTGTAGAGAGGGAGTTGGAAGAAAATTGGGGTCATGGTACTGACAACCATACCCCCCATCATGCAAATCAGAGTGGGCCCCATGCCCATTAAACTTCATAGAGGTACAAATCCTTCAGCAAGTTCAGGAAAACCTCATTTCAATGGGTAGAGTTTCTGGCCTTTAGCCCCAGTTGCTTAATGATCCATTTACTGCCACAGGTCATTTCATCTGAGCTGGGCAGAAGGGTGATGTGAGAAGCAGATAACCGAAAACAGATCCTGTACCAAGAAGGAGAGAACAGACAGTGAGTGGTACCTTTGGCATTATTCTGTCTGTGATCATTTGGCTCTGCTAAGACTGAGATGAGAAATCTGGGAGAGCAGGGCCTATACCTCTGAGTAATAAACACAAGAACAACAACAGAAAAGTCCAAGGCCAGCCAGATTGCCTTGGATGCCAGCTTGAGGTTATCTGCATTGGACAGCTTATTGTAGCAAGCAAGGAAACCTGACTGATAAGCTTTCAGAGGTTCAACGCTGCATTATTTTCCTCTAACCTCGTCTACAGAACATTAGCTGGATGTTATCTTTAGCTGCAACATACTGACTGTTACGTCCATGGGACTACCAGATTGCCACAATTTGTCCTGCATCCCTTTGCTTCTGGTAACAATCACTAAGAAATTGAAGTCTAATCACATTGCATAATCATTCTCAAAACACTCTGAGATAACCTGACTACATCAACAATTTGCCCACTGTTTAGAAACAAAGAACTTTCAAGAGAAATGTAAAAAAAAAATTTGTAAAAGACATTTAAGGATACCAAGTTACTGAGAGAAGACACTGTTACAAGACTGTTAGAAGATATCTAAGTAATTGGCTGAAGAATTTATATACAGTTAAGTGGGTCCCACCTTGAAACACATATGTGACAGTTTAGTCAGTCAACAAGAATGCTTAAATTTGATTTTTTTTCCTCCAAACTGTCAGATTAGACAGCCTTTCCACCTCCCAACCATTCCCATTTTTGAGACAATCACCAAAAACAAAGGGAAGCCACATCTCATTTAAAAGAGAACCCTTAAAAAATGGCTTATTTTTAATAAGCATATGGCATAACCAGCATAAGTTACTTAACTGAGAAGAGACAGCTTTGCCTTTTCAAACCACAGAACTTAATTTTCAAAGTGAACAGCTATGGTAAGTTCTTTAACATATTCGTACTCTCAGCTTTTTAAAATATATATATTTATATCAATATAGACTGGTGAAGCATAGCATAAACTTTTCACACTTGAAACTTGTTGCTAAATGTGAGGAGGAAAATCTATCTGCCTGCTTTCCCATCACCGTCTACAGTGAGTGTTAAAAAGGACTGCAGAAGAAAAAGAAAAAAACAAAACAGCTAATCACAATTCATTTGTAAGTCTTCAGCTCAAAGTCCCTAAAGTTGAGTAGACAGGGCCTCTGGCAGGGCAGGCTAATCAACTGCCGGGATGCTAAGCTCCTGGGAACTTCACCCCGCGCCCCGATCCGCCCTCCCTCCCGGGGCTCACGCACACTTGGCCTGGGGTGGTCGAAGGGGCTGGCGGGGTGATGCGCGTCCCCGCGCGCACTCACGCGGCTCGCTGCCTAGCCTCCTCCGCAACACTTCCTTAACGAAACTGACGAGGAGCCCGGCAGCGCAGGGAGAAGAGGGGTGTGGAGTCCACTGGTTTGCGAAGGAAACGCAGCTCCCTAACGCAAGCCCCAACCCCAGCCCGCGCGTGCGGGTCGCCCCCAAGGTCCTACCGCGCCTAGCGTGTTCCTGGGGCTCGCGCAGAGGAAGGAGGGGGCTGACAGCCGACACTCTGGCCCCTGCCGCCTCCTCTGGTCTGGCTGATGAGCAGCGCGATGGGAAGCCCGCCCCGCAACCCCACGGCCCCGCACCTCATCCTCCGCGAGCCCGAACACCTCCACCGCGCAAGTTGCCATTTCGGAACGGTTACAGCAAACCGGACGCGTTCACCCCGCCCAGGGAGTGGGAACTGGAGTGGGGAAGAGAAGAGGGAGGAGGCGGGAGGAATTGGAGGAAGAGGAGGCGGTGCTCCCACGGCGTCCGCAGCGCCTCCCCCGGCCAGTGGGCGCTAATGGGCGAGGAAGCGAGGCGGGAATGGCCCGGCCGCGCCTCGGCGGGCGGCGGGCGTGGCGGGGCTCCGGGAGTGGGGAACGTGCGTGGCGGGGGCGTACTCCCCGCCCCAACGCTGGGAGAGTAGTGGCCGATAGACCCGCCTCGGGGAGTCATGCAGCCCCAAGGCACTGTGCCAGGTAGGCTTTGGAGGCCTGGAGCACGTCGGCCCTGCCCCTGGGAAATGAAGCTGCGGTTTTCCTCAGCAACAAGTCACCCTGAGACCCGCCACACAACTCGGCCTCTGACTAGACACCCAGGGATCAGGAGCGCTTCATCTCAACCTCACCACAAGCTCAAGATCAGATGCTTTCGCACTGGCAGGGTACATCAGTTGGTTAGAGCGTCATCCTGATATGCCAAGGTTGCGGTTAGATCCCCGTCAGGGCACACACAGGAAGCGACCAACCAACCAAATGAATGCGTAAATAAAGTGGAAGAACGTATGATGTTGTTTTTTTTCCTCCCTTCCTCTCTGTCTCTAAAAATAAATTAAAAAACAAAAAACAGATGCTTTCTTTCAGGTGCTTTCTTGTGGGTTAAGGCTGAGATTCCAATGGAAGCTGGACCTTGGGAACTCCAAGGAAAGTCCAGCCTGGGTGTGGCAGCAAACTGGGAGGCCTGAGAGATGGCATCACTCCTAGACTCAGGATCTGAAATACTCTTACAGTGATTTGTAAACACCGTGTCAATTCATAAGCTATTTCCTTTCATATGGTCTATCTTTAAAACCTACCAATAACGTCTGGCCTCCAGGCTTATACCTCTAAACCGGCTTAGCTAAGCCTTGAACTACAGCACCACTGGAAGGTAGGGAAGAAGGGGGCCAAATAAAATGAAGGAGGACCTCCTGTGCTATAAAGGTATTATACTTATTTTATGGTAATGTCTAGTGGGTTTTATAGTTGCATAATCACAGAAGGACACCCACCAAAGAAGTTCCCATAGAGAGAATGGGGAAAATTGTAAGCACTCGTCAGAATTTATATTGTCATTTTTCTATAGTTGTAAAAATTTGCAGAACTCTAGAATCCCAAAGTCTGATTTAAATTTTTCTTAGGGAATCCAGAATAAACAGTTTGAAGTCCTGAAAAGTGAGAACAAGACTATAGGCCATATTATTGGTTTGTTATATAAAATTTTGTCATACTTTAATTGTTTGGCACGGTCCACTTCATTTATATGATGTATCAGAATTCTATTAATTCACATCCCAAATTTTGTCATCTTTATTTTTAGGGAAAAGGGGTGGCAATTAATAAACACAAGGGAAAAATTCCAGGATGCTTAGGAATTTCTGTCTTAACTAAATTTAAAAAGTCGTCATAGCATTAATTTGTTTTATGAACTATCACATACCCATGTTTTTTTAGTGGGTTAGTAGTAAAATAGTCTGAATATATATATTCAATATGTCTTCTATGTTGGAAATAACACTTTCCCTTAATCTCTCTTTCTTTGATACACTTTTATATCTAATTTTAAGTAGGACATTCATGTTATCCAAGGCACAGTGCTACTTACATTAGTGCTAGTAAAATTTTTAATGAATGGACAAGAAGTATACACACGCCCTAAAGCCTGTAATAAAATAACCAAAATCTCAGGAATTTATAAGGTAAAGCATCAGCTGATATAGTACTGAAGGTAGTTCCAAATGCCATTGATTTAGTCACTGTGGTTGGTGACTACCATATTAGACAACACAGAAAGAGTCTCTAACATGTCTAACAGAACACTATGTATCCAACACCCACTATAAAGAAAAGATTATTACCAATAATTTTTTGCTTCCTTCATGCCCTCCTATTCTATCCCCTTTCCTCCCCCACCAAGAGCTAATTACTGTTATGAATTCTATGTTTATCATTTTGTTATTTTTTATTTCACCTGATGTATATGTATCCCCAAATATTACATTGATTTTTGCTTCTTTGAACTTTATATAAAAAAAAAATGACTTGTATTTTTTACTCAGCACTCTATTTGTAAGATTGATTTATGTTGATGTGGTTGTAGTAGTTAACTTATTTTCACTGCTGCACAATATTCCATTGAATGACTATCACAACTCTATTGTTGGATATTAGGGTGTTTCCATTGGGGGGGTATTTGTTTTGTTTTTAAGACCTTTTATTATATAATTTGGCTGTTTCAGATGTTCATTTACATAAATTACAATGGTGTCTCTGAAACTTAATGATGGTTCAGAATTTGTATCAGGTGAAATAAATGAGTTATCAGTAAGATTACTAAGCTTTTCCCAAAGGTGCATTATATTCAAAGACAAAAATGTCATTTGCAATTATGGTGTTAAGAGACTGATCCATTATACTTTTAAAAAATGAAGTAAATTTTAAAAATGTTTTCCCACCTAACCCAAATAAAACATCATGCTTCTTGATTTAATTTTATCCTCCATGCCATGTTAAGAAGTCAGGATTTTATGCTTCAATAATGAAAGGCAAGGTTTCCATTTATTTATTTATTTATTGACAGTTTTTTTTTCTGTTATTAGTTTGTTGTACTAGTACAAATAATACTACTAAAATCAGCCTTGTTTATAAAGTCTTTTTAAGAAACATTTTGTTGTGTCAGAAAAATAAAAGTCATGTTGGGGACATGTCAAAAGGACACAGAAACCAGCTGGAAGAGGCTGCCATTGACCAAATATAGACTAAGTTGAGCACCAAAATAAATTATGATAGCAGCAGATTACATTCCAATGAAGCTTCACTGGAGAGGACACTCCAGCGTCATTGCAAGATGTCGATTCAACATGGGAGGAGACAGATACCGTGTCACTCCCGAGTCGGACTGCACAGCCATTCTCGGCGGTGCAGATAGACTCTTAAGAAGCTACACCATCGTCTCTCGAGACGGACGGCTGCCGATATACATTCCAATGAATAAATCCAATACTAGGAATCCATACTAATGTAAATTATAATAAATGGATAAATTCAAAGTGTGACAAGTGAGATTTTTTATAGAGTTTGACCTATCTTTCCACAAAATACTTATTAATTATATAGGACAAAAGCTGAAAGTACCACCATAATGAGGTGGTCAGAGTGAAGATCAGTAATGGGACAAATAGAAATCTTCAACCTGATAGGATGCAGTGAGAAGAACAGAGCATGACTTCAGTGCTATTCCTCCCTAACCTGAATCTAATCATGAGAAAACATGACACAAATTCAACTTAAGGGACATAGTATAAAGTAAATGACCTGTAATCTTCAAAAGTATCAAAGGCATAGAAGTCAAAGAAATCTGAGGAACTATCGCAGGCTGACAGAAATTAAAAAGACTATGCTGGTCAGGGTTCTCCAGGGAAGCTGAACCAATTGGATGTGTGTGTGTGTGTGTGTGTAGAAAGAATGTGTTATAAGGAATTGGCTTATGCAATTACAGAGGTTAGTATGTTCAAAATCTGCAGTGTGGGTCAGCAGCCTGGAAACTCCAGAGAGCTAATGGTGCTGATGAATTCCAAAGGCAGTCCACTAGAGAATTACTGTTTGTTCAGGGTGACCAACTATTTTGTTCTATTCAGGCCTTCAACTGATTAGATGAGGCCCACGCACATTATGGAGGGCAATCTGCTTTACCCAGAGTTCACCAATTTAAACATTAATCTCATTCAAAATACCCTCCAAGCTGATGCATAAAATTAACCATCACAGAGACATGACAAATAAATGGATCTCATGATTCTGAAACTTATTGCTATTAAAGGCATTGAGTCATTTGCTTATGTAAATGAGAATGACCTTGTTTGTAACAAGTATACACTAAAGTATTACAAGGTGATGGGAAAAAAAGGCAACCAAATATTTTCAAATGGCACAAGAAAAATAATTTTTTAAACTATACTCTCAGCTTTTCTGTAAGTTTGAGATTATTTCAAATTTTAAAATAAGAAATGAAATTGTGTTTGTTAAAAATAAATAAATGCCTTTAATAAAAGGAATCAGGGTTCATTGAGATATGGCTGAGTGTAGGACTGTGGCAGGAAATGCACAAGATGAGTCTGGAGTGTTTCGTCATGCCAGAAAGTATAGAAGTTTTTATTAAAAAATCAAACCCACATAATGGAACTATGTTAAAGATCTTCTAATAGCCAAAGCTGAACAATGTGAGCAACAAAATTAAGTAGTATTGGATTATTACCCAAATTAATATATCTAAGTTCATACTGATATAAATTAATTATTAAATAAATATGGAGAAGAAACAAATCTTTGTGTAGAATTCCAAATCATTTATGTAGATACTCTACCCTCAAGGATGTGGAGTGTAACTTCCCTCTGCTATAATGTGGGCTGAGTATAGTGACTTTCTCCCAAAGAGGAGAACTGGGGAAAAAGAGTAACTCTACAGTGGAGAAGCCTAACAAACATTGCCTCAGCCAAGTGGTCAAGGTCAACATCAACAGTGATAACTCATGTTGACACTATGTACCCTTGATATGATGCGCTGAATATGACACTTTACCTCTGTTAGACTAAAAGCCTATGAACCCTGTCCAATCGTGAGAAAAACATCAGATAAATCCCATTGGAAAGACAGTCTACAAAATACCGATCAGTATTTCTCAAAACTGTCAAGGTCCATCAAAAACAAGTCATAGAAGCCTAAAGAGACTTGATGACTAAAAGTAATGTGACATCCAGAATGTGTCACTGGAACAGAAGAGAACATTAGGTAAAAACTAAGAAAATCTGAATAAAGTACGGCTTTTAGTTAATAATAACGTATCAATATTTGTTTATTAATTGCAACAAATGTCCATACTAATATAAGGTGTTAACAGGGGAAACTTGGTCTGGGATATACAGGAATTGTCTGTAATCTGCACAATTTCTCTGTAAATCTAAACTGTGCTTTAAAATAAAGTTTATTTTAGCCCTGGCTGGTGTGGCCCAGTGGATTGAGCACTGGCCTATGAACTGAAATGTCCCTGGTTCAGTTCCTAGTCAGGGCACATGCCTGAGTTGGGGCCAGGTGTCCAGTTGGAGGCTTGGAAGAGGCAACCATTTGATGTATCTCTCACACATTGATGTTTCTCTCCCTCTCCTTTCTCCCTCTCTTCCCCTCTGTATAAAAAGATAAATTTTAAAAATACATTTAAAAATAAAATAAAGTTTATTTTAAAAATAAATGAACAAAAAAGTAAATAGATCTGAATAGCTTTCAAAAAATTTACAATTTTCTCCATTATAGTCTTAAACATATTTTGCTATATTTATTCCAACATGCTTCTTTTTGCTATTGTAAATGTGGTATCTTTTAAATTTACATATCTTAAAAGCTTATTGCCAGTGTATAGAAATACAACTGAGTTTTGTATATTTATTTTGGTATTCAATATACTTACTGAACTTCATTATGTCTAAAATAATTATTTTCATTTTCATGTAAACATCAACACATTTGAATGGCAATTTTGTTTCTTCCTTTCGATCCTCTCAACCTACATTTCTTTTTCTTATCTTAGTGTCCTGCCTAATAGTTAAATAAGTTGATAACTTGCATAATTGTCATGTTCCTGGCTTTAAGAGAATGACATTTGCTGTAGGGTTTTGTTTTTGTTTTTTGTTTTTTCTTATTCTTTATTTGGTTAAGAAGTTCACTAAGATTATTGATCATAAATACATATTGAATTTTAATTAACAATAACTTCTGTATCTCTTGAGATGATCTTTTTTTCTTTTAATCTTTTAGTATGGTAAGTTTGGTGATTTATGGACTTAGTTATGGTACATTTTATGTGCAATGAGGTAGCCATTTCAGATTTTCCCAGTCTTCTCAGGTTTTAACTTAATCAAATAATTATTTTTCTTTTCTCTCCACAACCTCATGAGTGGACACTTAGTACCAGGAGCTTACATATAGTCATAGTGAAGGGGGAGGTGTCTTTTTCTCCTGGTGTCCCTCTCTACTGAAATACATAGCTGTTGTCGCTTTACCCATCATTCTCTGATTGTTGTTCCTTCTCTAAGGGCTCTTCTGGTTCAGTAGCCCTTCTCAACAATTTTCCACCCTTTTTTTTAGGATTGTGGAAATTTCCAAAATGCAGTCCCCTGCTCCTCTGGAGATAGAAATCTTGGGGGTGGGACCGTAGCCCATTGTAAAATGACCATATTGTCATTTCTACTACATCTATTGCTGCTATATTCATAATCCAGGCTTTTGAGACTTAAAAACAAAACAAAACATTTTTTCTCAACCTGTTTTCTCGATGAGAAGATTTAGAGCTCTGTTTGGAAACTTATAAACTGAGTATTGACTCATCTTTCTCTTTTCAATAACAGCTCTCCCCTGGGGGCAGTAAATATAGAAAGCACTCACTGAAGCCTGGGTGAGGGGAGAGGAAGGGAGTGGGATATTCCAGGAATAAGTAGTTATCAATGACATAATTTCACAATAATATTGTGCAACAGCTTTCACACCCTTAGCTCTTTCCTAAGCTTCACACATGTATTTCTCACCAGCTAACTCTGCCTGAACATCATGAAAAAACCCTCAAACTTAACAGATCCCAAACCGAACTCACCACTTTCCCCTATAATTTGTCTCTGGAAATGACATTACTAGCTCTCCACTCTCAAAGGGCACAAACTTCTGGGTATCCCACTGACAATTTGTTACACAATAAAGGCTCTTCTCTTTCCAAGCTCAGAATGTAAAGTTTTTGTTTTTGTTTTTCCATCTTATTGCTATCCATGGCTGACATCAGTGTACTCAACCATTCTCTGGCTATTGGCCCAGACAGGTAAGTAACACCGTCTTTCTTGAGTCACCCTTTGTCTTCTGAGACAAAGGTTTGTATGCAGGTAGTTTATTTCAGGATGTGTTCCCAAACAGTGGAGTCCTGGACTCAGCTCTTCCTGAGTTCCCAAGGACCAATTGTACACATACATCTCTATCCAACTGTCTATTCAGTGATGTCATGCTGGTAGCTTAAAATTACTCACAGAGTGAGTATCTATAGCACAGAAATTGGCTGACACTGCAAAGCAGTGTATTTTTTTTTAATCGTGGAGAGACAGTTATTAAACATTTACTAGCATACTATTGACCACAGGAACATGAACAAGGGCCTGAGAAGAGTAAAAGAGAAAAGGAGGTAAAACCAATGTAACAGTTCTTTGGTTCAATCAACACTATTGAGGCAATCTGGGGCTATCTCAGTAAGGACCCCAGAATAGCCACATGAAATGCACCTCAGCATTATCTTCCCAAGAAAGCTTTTATCCACTGGTTTCTATTCCCCATTAGACAGGGGTTGCCTCATAGGATGTTAACTCCCTTGCCTTTCCAGATTTGCTTGCATGTAGCATGCCAAGTAGGTCCCTCCAGACATCTCAAGCGGCAGCGGCAGTGAAGCCCAGGTGCAGAAGGTGAAGGATATGCTAGACAACTGAAGTGACTTGCTGTCTGATCACATCTCTGTACAGCGGGTTGTTGCAGCAAGAATGAAGTCAAGGTTAGAAAAGAGGACATGAGGCAGCCTGTAAGAGGAATCCGACACAAGGGTTAATAGGATAAGCTACAGCACCTACTGCAGAAACTGGTCTCAGGGTGGCTATTAAAATTCATCGTCTCGACACAATTCACTCACAAGTTCACCCGCGTCCACTCAGAGGTGGGTTTTTGCTTCTTTCACAGCAGCACATCTTAGCCTCTCTTTTCTCTATCCAAGTAAAACTTGCTTTCACTCTAAAAAATAAATAAATAATAAATAAATAAATAGAAAGACAGAAAGAAGATTCATCATCTCTCTTCTAGGTTTCCTCCACCTTCGGCCAGCATTTCAGTAAGGCTGGGTTCTTGCCTGGTGGTGACTCAGATTTTTATCCCCAGGGATATGAGCCATCAGTTATATTAATCTTATTGGGCCTCAGATGCTGTAATACCTCATTTACAGTTATCATTGGATGTGCCCCCATGAATCTCCTGAGTTGCATTCATACTCTGTTGTGTAGCCCCAGACTAGCTCCTTGTGATAAGCAGAGTTAATCCCTCTGTCCCCTACCAATGTGATTACGTTTTTGTTTGTGTTGGGTCCACTAGCATGAGAAGCTACAAACAACAAAATGATAGTCGTAATTTCAGGTATTGTGGGACCCATACAGTGTCTCCTAGAAGATTCACCGCCCTATGGACCTTCGGAACTAAGGCTACTAATCCAGAAAAGCATAAATTGTGGGAGCAGGAGGCACAAATTCCACAAACAAATCACTGAGATGATTGTGAGAAGAGTCTAGCGTACTTCTACCCTTTGGGTCACAGATATGAGAATCTAGCTGTTAGAGACCCAACACCCTATGCCAGCCATCATACTATTCACTGTAGTAATGTCCACAGGCCTCTGCTCTTCCAGAACCCTAACATCCTTATAAACATAGTTTCATGATAATATCTACTATTTCTACCCCTGCCCTACCGAGAATAGCCAATGAGCAAAGTTATCAGAAGCCCCCTTACCAGTGTATTCCTTATTGCCTTAGTGATGTGTCCTCTTAGGAGACAGAGTTGGGTGGTGAGTTCTCTGACTCCACAGTATAAATTAATCTAATATTCTTTCCTCCCTGAGTCTTCTGATTTTTCTCTCAATGATCCTGCCAAGGCAGTTGGGCATCTCTACCTCATGTCCTGTAAGCCACAGTCATGTCCAAATCCCAAGGAACAATTCCAGCAGCATATTAAGACTGGATCCAGGTACCCTTGCCAGGACTTTAAACCCTGTGTCATGGAGGAATGCTCTCATTTAGATAAATTAGATAAATTCTCCTCATCCAGCTTTTATAGTCTGCCCTTTGTAGTCAATACCTTCAAGATCTGCTCTTGCTTACACTCTCCTGGTTTCTCTCAGGTATGGTAATTCTTAGGTGTGCATCATATTTCTTCCCAGAACAGGGACTATATATCCTGCTTTAGGCTGTGCTGTGACCTGACCCCAAAATGCACCCACTAGTTATCTGCAGGAATTGATGGGACAGGATCTTGAAGAGGACCAGAATCATCTCGAGAGGCATCTACCTCGTGTAACGTCTCTACAGGGTCTCCAGGTGAGGGCGGCTGCTCAGCTCTAACGAAGGCAAGGCAACTGCTTCTGCCAGCCCAGAGAGTTATGGAACAAACTGGTTGTTTTCGTTTTCTAGAGTTGCCAAAACAAATCACCACAAACCGGGTGTCTTAAACAACAAAAATTTATTTTCTCGCAGTTCTGGGGGCCAGAAGTCCAAAAATCTATGTGTCAGCAGCGCTGCACTCCCCCTGGCGGCTCTGGAAGAGAATCTTTTTCTGGCCTCTTGCAGCTTCTGGCAGCTGCTGGCACTCTTTGGTGCATGGCCTCCCCTCTGTACTGTCTTCACCTTGCCTTCCCTCTGTTATCTCCCTCTGCCTCTCTCTTGTAAGAACACTTGTGATGGTATTTAGGGCCCGCATGGATAATCCAGAGTCATCAACTTATCTCAGGAGCCTTAGCTTAATCACAACTGCAAAGGCCCTTTTCCAAATCAGATAATATTTATAAGTTCCAAGGTCAGGACTTAATAGGTTAGTGGCCATTATTCAACTTACTACAGTGGGCTTTAAAGTTTCTTGGGCTCTTCTAACCAAAGGTCCCCTCTCTGAGCTTTCAGGGTCCAGTATTCTCCCCACCAGAGCCCTCCCTGACTTGGACATGACCAATCTGCTGAGGCCACATATTCAGTCTCCTGTGTAAGCTTGGCCAACGTTACTGTTAATGCTTGAGCCTTGTTTTCAGCACAATCTCCCTAGAGCTGCAGGAGACAGGTGTCTTTAAATGCTGCCATGGAACTTTTCTAACTTCCACTATTCTATCCCTTTGCCCATGCTGACTTCTGCCTGCAGTGTCCTTCCACCTCACCTTTCTTTGCCTGGAAGGCTGTTACTCATTTTTTAAGGTCCAGCTCAGATGTCATCTATTCTTTGAAGTTTCTCACAATTCCCTCAAACAGACTTAGTTCTGTTTCACAGCCCTCCATTCTTACCTTTTAAAATAATCATGTTTTATTCTTTCAAAAACGTGTTCATATCTCTTTTAGAGTACCTAACACATTGTCTTATAGCACTGCCTAAATTAGTCTGTGGGTTCCTTGTATATAGAAATTGTGTGTATTATGTTACCAAAACACCCAGTCAACAGTTATGTGTTAAATTAGTAAAAATGATATTTCCCAGCAATGGGGATAAATGTAACACTCATATTTTCACCTCACAAAATTTTTACATTTATGGGTTTTATGTTGCTTTCTTATTGCTCCTGACTACTCAATTCTACAACAGATAAGCCATATCTATGCCATTAATACTCTGTAGCTCAAAACTTTGAGCAAATGTTTTGGTTTGTTTTCACTCCCAAATATAAAATAAACTTAAAAAATATTTTATTTTAGGAAAACAAACACAGAAGCCTGTCAAGATGAGGACACAGAGAAGTATGGCCAAAAAAAATGGGAATGGATCAAGGTTCCAGTGGGAGAACTAAGTGATGAGGAGATAGCCAACCTAACAGATGTGGAGTTCAAAACACTGGTGATAAAGATGCTCACAGACTTGACATATATGCTTAAGTATGGCAAACACACAAGAAAGAAGTGAAGGCTATGCTAAATGAAATAAAGGAAAATCCACACAAAACCAATGGTGAAGAGAAGTAAATTGGGGTTCAAATCAATGATTTGGAATATAAGGAAGAAAAAAGCAGTCAACTGGGACAAAATGAGGAAACAAGAAATGAAAAAAAAAAGGAGAGAAGTTGGGAGAAAAGGGGACAACTGTAACTGAAAAACCAAAAAAAAAAAAAAAAAAAGAAAGAAAAATGAAAAAAATGAGGAGAGGCTTAGGAACCACTGGGACAACTTTAAACGTGCCAACATCTGAATCATAGGAATGCCAGAAGGAGAAGAGGAAGAGCAAGAAATTGAAAGCTTATGTGAAAAAATAATGAAGGAAAACTTCCCTAATTTGGCAAAAGAAATAGACATACAAGTCCAGGAAGCACAGAGTTCCAAACAAGCTAGACCCAAGGAGGACCACACCAAGACACATCATAATTAAAATGCCAGGGGTTCAGGTTAGAGAGAGAGTCTTGAAAGTAGCAGGAGAAAAGCAGAGAGTTGCCTACAAGGGGTTGCCTATAGGACTGTCAGCTGATTTCTCGGAAGAGGCTTTGCAGGCAGGAAGGGACTGGCAAAAAATATTTGATGTGATGAGAAGCAAGGACCTACAACAAAGATAACTCTACCCAGCAAAGTTATCATTTATAATGGAAGGGTAGATAAAGTGCTTTCCAGACAAGGTAAAGTTAAAGGAGGTCATCATCACCAAGCCATTATTATGTGAAATGTTAAAGGGACTTATTTAAGAAAAAGAAGATCAACACTATGAACATTAAAGTGGCAACAAAGTCACAACTATCAACAACTGAATCTAAAAAATAAAAACAAAAACAAACTAAGCAAACAACCAGAACAGGAACAGAATCATAAGTGTGGGGATCATTGGCAAGGTTGTCAGCTGGGAGTGGGAAGGGGGAGAAATGGGGAAATGGTGCAGGGATTAAGAAGCATAATTGGTTGGTACGAAATAGACAGGGGGAAGTTAAAAATAATACAGGAGAGGATGAAGCCAAAGAACTTATATACACGACCCACAGGCATGAACTAAGGGGAGGTGGGATAGCTGGAAGGAAGTGGGGTACTGGGAAGAGGGGAGCAAAGGGAAAAGAAATTGGGACTGCTGTAACAGCATGGTCAATAAAATATACTTTAAAATATATTCGATTTTAGTTATTAACCATTTTTGAGTGATAAAATGAAAAAGAGGGGTTTAGAAAAATATTAATAATTACTACAATCATATGGTCTTTCTGCAATGACTCGTTGAACTTCTACCTAAAATGAATAGCATTTAGGATTTTTAAATATTTGCTTGTTATTAAAAACAGAACAGTAACAATTTGAATTGTAAAATATTTTATATTGTCTCCTGGAAAAGTAAAAGACATTGTATTTGTGGGTTCTTTTACCCTAAAAATTCTTAAATCAGAATTAGAGAATCTATCCTAAAAGTTATTTTGAGTTAAACATTTAAGGAATGGCTTCTATTTTATTATAATATGTAGAGTAAAAGTATTACAATAAGAACTTTCTTACATTGTGACTTGAAATTATTCAATTGTGTGAATAAAAATAACATTACCTTCGTATAAGACCAAGAACAAGTTGGCAAATAATTAGAAACCTGATATTTTATTTAAAAGTGAAAATTATCCTATAGGTAATGTGGTTTATGCACTTTGTGTGTGTGTGCATGTGGGTGTGTTTTGTCTTCCTTATCTACACACCACATTTCTGAGGCAAAGACATCATTTCTAAGTTACAAGTGGCCTCCAGCATTTAAGTCATTGAGAAAACTGTCTTCAAGTTTATTAACATATTAACATACCAGTTTTGTTATCAAAAGACCATGAGTGATCCCTGGCTGGTGTGGCTCAGTGGATTGAGCAACAGCCTGCAACCAAAAGGTTGCCAGTTTGATTTCCAGTCAGGGCACTTGCCTGGGTTGTGGGTCAGGTCCCCAACTGGGGGCATGAGAGAGGCAACCAATAGCTGTTTCTCTCACACATCATGTTTTCCTCCCTCTTTTCCCTTCCTTTCCCCTCTCTCTAGAAGTAAATAAATAAAATTTTTTTAAAAAGAAAGGTGATGAGTGATAAAATGGCTTCAGAGTTCTGTAGGTAACCACTTACAAATTAAGCTAAAGGTCTTAGTCTACCTGCACAAACTTGTTTAACCTTTGGTTGAAGAGACTCAAGTGCAGATCAGTAATTTGCTAAATAAATTTGTTGAGTTTGAGTTCTTCCTTCTTCTCTAGACTCATTTCTGAGGCCAAAAATAAAGTCACTTCTACAGGGGTATTTTTGAGGTTAAAACACTATACTTGTCTAGCATACAGTGAAAGTAAAACAACTTGGCATCTCTTATTGGGAATACTTAGAGAATCACAGAATTTCAGAACCGCAGGGCATGTCCCTCATTGCATGTGCTAACTGATGCTGAAGGACAAACATGTTTATTGAAAAATAAATAGAAAACTAGTGATAGAAAAAGTAATGTTCTTTTTCTTTTTTTCTCTGTTCCACATTGAGCTTTTTGGATAAGTCTTATATATAGAAATATTTTCCCTATTATGTGAAAAATTCGTAGAAAATAATGTGAAATCTAAACAACCAAATTAATATTAATACAGCAATAACTTAAATAAATTATAGTATATTGATTCCCTATATTTCCATAAATATAAATGCATAAGTTAAATGAATGTGCAACACCATAGATTATAAGACAAAGCGCTGAAAGTAAAAAAACAAGTCACAGAACAATGTATATTTTTTTCTACCCAAGTGGAATTGTGCATATCAAACATATAACAATGGTTGCTTCTGAGAGGGGGTGGTACCTGGGATTTGGGGATTTGGCCAAAAAAGCCTTTAGTCTTGTCTATAATGTATTAATTTTTAAGTCTACTTTATTGATTATGTTATTACATTTGTCCTGATTTTTCCCCCTTTACCCCCCTCCATCCAGCACTGCTCACGCTCTCAGGCAATCCCCCACCATTGTTCATGTCCATGGATCAGGCATGTAAGTCTTTGGTTACTCCATTTCCTATACTGTACTTTACATCCCCATGGCTATTCTGTAGATACCTATTTGTACAATACTAAGCACTGGCAAGGATGTGGAATGATTGGAACTCTAATCCTCTACTGGTGGGAATATAAATTAGCACAGCTTCTTTGAAGAGCTGTTTGACAATATTCACTCCATCTGAGTATATGTTTACATTATTAACTAGGAATTCCACTGTTAGGGAATGAAAATACATGTGAATGAAAGACATGTACAAGAGCATTTAGTTGAAGCTTTGTTTATAATATCCAAACTGGAAACAATCTAAATGTCCACCAAGAGAATATTCATAGATTGGAATACCATATAGCAATCAGAACAAGCTACCATTATACACAACAATAAGGGTACATCTTAACAGGCATAATATTAAGCAATGATTCCGTTTAACATTCAAAAATAGTCAAAACAAACTTGTGCAATAAAATCAGAATATGGATACATTTGAGGGGTAATAAGTGGGAGGGGGCATGAGGGAGATTTCTGGGGCACTGATAATATATCCTGTGTCTTGATCTGCATGCTAGTTATATGAGTGTGTTCACCTGCTAAAAATTAATTGAGCTGTACACTGAAGTTTTGTGTACTTTATATATGTTATACTTCCTTTTAAAAGGTTTATAAAATAAAATCTCTAGCAAAAACAGAGTTGGAAGGCAGTTAGAGCCAAGTTGTCCTAAGGCTGGCCTCTAAAAGATGGTCAATGAGTTTCCACCTCTGAGATCCCCAGAGCTCCAGAGCTGTTCTACTTTCTCTCCTTCCCAAGAACAGGTGTCTTTTTTGTTTTCTGTTTTTAGTTCTCTGGATACTTATAATAAATTCCTTTCTCCTTTTCCTCCAACACACTTGATTTCTTTCTGAGATTCAACTTGAGTTGCCAGGAAAAATGTTAATTTTATTCTTGAGGTAAATATTATTTTTTTTAATACAAATACCTTATAGGTAAAGTGGCCAAAAAAATATTTTTATAAATAATAGAAGCCTAACTGAGTGCCTTGGAATGTTTGGCTACAAGTGAGAACTTTGTATAACTGGCATCTGTACTATATGGAATGCCATCTAACTTAATAGCAATAAAATCCAGAATCTAACACCAGAATTAAAAGAATAATATCCACAAGAGCAAGAACAACTAGAATTAAGGATTTCTTGCCAGTTACTATTCATGAGCACATGGATCTAATCATGATTAACTGATCCTTAATATTCCTTCATGCCACAACTTTCAACCTTTTTCATCTTCTGGCTCACATAAACTAATTACTAAAATTCTGCAGCACATCAAGAAATGTATTTTTTGCCATTCTGATCAAAATATAGGTACAATTTTGATTCATCCACACCAGATGGCTATTGTGTTGGCTATTGTCATTTTTTTTCACAATCTAAGGAAAAAGAGGCCATGCCCCTGACTAAATAGTCAGGTATTACATGTTTTAAAAATTCTTGTGGCACACCAGTGGCATATCGTTGAAAATCACTGCCTTAGTGCAAAGGAGAAGACTGGAATGTTCAAACAGGAATGTTTAAAATTGCTAACTTTCAAGGACCATTCTCTTTTAAAGAGGGTGGATTATGTTACAAGAAAGTCCCTTTTGTTCTGCTGAATACCTGGATAGTTTTGGATATGCGAAGTGAGCCTAGAGCTAAATTTGGGATTGAAGAATTGGTTGTTCTGCATTTAAAGGGAGAAAAAGTTGGATTTACTGGTATACTCAGTGAGTATAGAGGGGCTCATGCATTTGTCTTGGCTACCCAATTAGGTCACAGTTTCCTATAGGAACATTGGGCTAATGTCTCTGACATCTTTTTACAGTAAACGGTTCTGTGCAGTGCTTGGTCACATGGAAGGGACAAACCAAAGCCACAGGGTACCTATGCACTTCCATTCATTCAAAAATTTTAATGGGTACTCACTATATGCATATCATTTTTCAAAGTTCAGTAAGACCCAGCCCCGACTTTTATTCCTGGCTCCCCCATTTTCTCATCAGAGTCCTGCAACATGCTAGAGACTAAAGAGCTCAAATACATATGCCTTGAAGCTTTAAAAAAATATCTAACCCTATAGAACCTGGTCTATAGGCAATATTAGATATGTGCCAGCTATTACACAATTTAGATATTCATTATTAAAGAATCCTATAGTGGTAAACAATCATAGGCTCACACTCAGGATATATTAAGGAATTATAAACACAGTGAAACACCACTCACACCCACTAGGATAGCTGTAAAAAGTAAGACTATAACAAGTGTTGGTGAGGATGTGAAGAACCTGGGACCCTTAAACACCTGTGGTGGAAATGTAAAATGGTGCAACTGTAAGAGAACCCATGGGCTGTTTAGTTATTAGGGGCCCGACTGCCCACCGTGAGAAGCATAACTCTCAATACCAGAGTTTAGTGAAAAGAAAAAGAATTGTTTATTTAATGGTTATATAGATTTAGATTATTTATGGATTTTTGCCATTAAGTCTTATTTTCTTTAAAACACCCACAAACACATAGTTCTGCCTCCCCGTACCAAACCAGGCTAGTTTTAGAAAAGTCAGAGATACAGTTTTCTTACTTCCCAGACACAGTTTAATTTTACCTGCAGCTGCCAATTATTCAATCTTGATTGGGGAGGTTTTGCCTGTGTTGTGGTGCCCTCCAGCTCTTAATGCAGAACCGCGTGGAGTTCCCAGCCTCTTTGTAAACCACATGGAGTTCTTCCTTTCCTTTTCAAAGCTGCAATGGCATTCCCCCTTTCCTTTCAAAGCCGCGTGGTGTTCTCCCCTACAATGTCTGCCACTTATTTTTAAATCCCTGACTGTGTCATGTGACACAGGGGACATGGTAACCAGTTTTGACCATTCACAGAACCTTACACAAGCTGTGTGCTCTTTTTGTACCCTTCTGTGATCCAAAACCCCTCCCATCTTCTTGGGGCCTTGGAAGAACCAAAGCCATTTGCGTAACAAAGACACTAGCCACTAGCCACAGGCATGTGAAGGCATTCTGAAAGCTGTTTCCTTTTTTAATCCCCCAACCTGCAGGCTCTGGGGATTTTTGGAGACCCCCATTCTGTAACAACCACTTATGACCTAGCAATTCTACTCCTAGGTATGTAGCCAATAGAAATGAAAGCATATGTCCACATAAGAACTGATATATAGCAGCATTATTTATAAGAGCCAAAAAGTGGGAACAACCAGAATTTCTATCAGCTGATGTGGGGTCAATGCTGACATGGCTCTCCCACCACTTGTGATGAGGGCTAGTCATGGGGCCCCTGGCCAGAAGGAATATTGTATTGTTTTGGGAATGGATTATAACTCCCTCCTAATCTCCTTTTGAGAGCAGCTTCTTGTCCTGTGACTGCTTCTTGACCTTTTCTTTCTGCATGTACACACTGAGGTAATGTAGTTTAGAGTCACACATAGGACATGTGCCTCCTTTGTCTGGAACCCCATATCATGATCCACAGACTGGAGGAGGTGTAGTCCCTGTTGCACTGACCTACCAACATCAGTGTACTCCCCTGTAATGTGAGTGATAAATGGCATGTCCACATCTGCTAGTCCTCCAGGTGGTTTTTTTTTCCGGAATACCATGAACACTTAAGCAGCTCCTGGTTTGGTGCTCCTGCATTACAACTGGTGAATGGATAAACAAAATGTGGTATATTTGTACACCGGAATACTCATCAGCAATAAAAAGGAATAAAGTATTGATATGGCCGAATGCAGGCCTGGCTGCCTACTGCAATGAAAGCCAAACTCATGAGACAGGTGGTGGTGAAAAGGAAAGTGGTTTATTCAAGTAGCAGCTACCTGTGAAGAGGGGGGACTCATGTCTCAAAGCCCATCTTAACATTTCAGTGCAGGCAGAGGTTTTTATAAGGAGGGAGAGGGAAAGAAGAACAAAGAAATCAAGAGGAGAGAGTTGAAAAGTTCTCTGTGTGCAGACCAGCATAATCCATTCCAATAAGGACCTTGAAATTGGTTAAGTGATGGTCTGCTGTGCACCATCCTGGCTTCTGTCATCCTGGTTTTATGGTTGCAGTTCAGCAAATCTCCCAGAGCTGGGATGACTGGAGGTCAAAGTCTGTATCTTTTGAATTTAGTTCCTAGGCTTCTTATACAGCATGCAATTTATCTATTACAAGCTACGTATTAGTCAGTGAGTATTTATAGAAACAATGCCAAAAGAATAATGGGGTGGGTTACAGTTTCCCACTGTTACAGCCTTAATATATCTAGACTTCAAGGAATGTGAGCCAAATTTATTGTTTAAGCCTTGGAGTTGGTTTTGTGTTAAATGGAGTAGAAAGCCTCTTAACTGAAACAATATATGTCCAAGTATAGTCCCTGATTGATAAGTCTAATATAGAGCCAACAGGCCAGAGGACTGGGGGTTCTGGTGAGCAAGTCATAATCAGACAATCTGGTTTGGTGTTATACATTGCTGACATAAGAAATGTCTAAACCTGTAGAGAATTTTTATTTACAGAGAGTTTATTTGAGCCAAACAAGACATATGCCAGAGAGCAAGATTTCAAATGTTTTAGAGAGTAGCAGTTTTGCAGTTTCACTTATGCATTTGAAATTAAGATAAAATATTCATGAAGGTGGGAGAAAGCAAGGCAGGTATTGGATTATAGGATCATTAACAAGATTATGTGCTCTCTTGAGGGTTAATGTCCCTTAAAGAGGCATTGTTTCTGGCATTTTAACAGTGTGTTAACCTAGATGCACAAGAACAATGGACAGGGCTGGCTTAAAACCATTAACTAAAGAAGGTACAGGCCTGGGGCATGACTACCCACCATGACCTGCCCACTTAGGAATTTATAATCAGATTTACCCTGTGAGGTTACTTTCTATAGAATGCCTTCTTTTCATCCACAATGGTGTATCTCTTTCCCTTTTTTGTTTCTTACATTTAGTAAGGTCTTGTGTAAACCATATGCTAGTTGGATTTCCTTGCCCATGAAATTGTGGTGAGAGTACCTTGAACCCAGATTCAAGGCTCTGTAGAAATACAAAGCACTCCTCTAATATCTTTGAATTCTAGACATACTCATGTTCATATGTCCACTGCTGGCAACGGTTCAGTTTATGGGTTATCTCACTCTCTAGTGTAGGTTGAACTGTATGCTGTTTGTTAAGCATCATACCAACCTTTATGTGAAACACAACTTTTTAAAAAATCTGAAACACACACACACACAAATACACATGAGACATTTATGTGTGTTAAGTAACCTTGACAGATAAGGGGCTTACACTGTAAAAATGCAAACAGCCTCAAGGAATGTTAAGTACTCTTAAAGGGTATGTGGCCCATGGGATTTTTACCCCTCTGCCCATTTCTCCCTTGGTTCTTGCCATCTCTTCAAGGCATATGTATTTGAGCTCTTTAGTCTCTAGCATGTTGCAGGACTCTGATGAGAGAATGGGGGAGCCAGGAATAAAAGTCGGGGCTGGGTCTTACTGAACTTTGAAAAATGATATGCATATAGTGAGTACCCATTAAAATTTTTGAATGAATGGAAATGCATAGGTACCCTGTGACTTTGGTTTGACCCTTCCATGTGACCAAGCACTGCACAGAACCGTTTACTGTAAAAAGATGTCAGAGACATTAGCCCAATGTTCCTATAGGAAACTGTGACCTAATTGGGTAGCCAAGACAAATGCATGAGCAAGTACACAATGAAATATAATAAGAAAAATTGCTAAGAGGTGTGACAATAACTTTCTATAGGAGAAGTACTATAATAGATGCTATTAGTTCAGAGGAGAGAGATTGCTTTGGTTGGAATAAGGTGGGAAAACAGCATGCAAGTTTCTTCTTTTAAACATTAAAGGATGATGTGATCTGGTAGGTGGAGTGTGTCAAAGATTCTCTCCCTGACCAAATTCTAGCCAGGTCCCTTTGAGCCCTTTTCTCAAATAGGCCTCAGCCTTGGCCTGTAAAAACTACAAATGATTTTGTCCACTACCCTGTGCCCACATTAAAAAAAAGCTAACAGTTTCCAACAGCTCAAGGCCTCCTCCCAGGAAGACCCTATCCCTCTGTAAAGTCCCTGCCTGAGAAAGCTCAAGGCTGCCGCCAAAATGTACTGTTCGTCCTAGCAAAGACTTTGTTTTCCCTTTTGTTGTCTATGATTTTGGTATCACATCCGAAAAGCATTAGCCAAAACCAATACAAGGAGTTTTCCCCTGTTTTCCTTCTAGGAGTTTTACAGTGTTGGGTCTTGCACAAATCTTTAATCCTTTTTGAGGTACTTTTTGTGAGTAGGTTAAGATAGAGGTCCAGTTTCATTTTCCTGCATGTGGTTATTCAGTTTTCCCAGAACCATTTATTGAGAAAACTCTCTCTTCCCCTTGAGTATTCCTGGCTCCCTTGTCAAGTATTTGTTGATCAAAATATCTCTGTTTGAAAGAGCAAAAATGCAGTACAGGCTGACAATACAGAGAAAAGAATGAAAGACTCTCCCCAGAATGGCTTCTGAATATAACAAGGAACTTCCTTCCTAAACTCAGCTTTCCAAGACAGACAAGAGCACAATATGTATTCAGAGAAATTATAGTCATCTAAGCCCAAGTCAAAAAGACTGGTTTGGTAACTAACTCATAACAGTATCGTCCTCTTTGAGTTTATGTTCTGGAGAAAGAGATAATGAATTGAAATATACAAATTTACAAAGGATACACATCTTCCACTTTAGAAACAGCATGCTCAGGCAAGCATTCTAAATGTACACATTTAAAAAGTGTTTTCACACTAGAGGTTGGAGAGTTAAACTTTATTATAACTCACATGTAGAACATAATATGAACCGGCAGCGGGATTTACTGAAATCATGATTCAGAGTTTTACCACACACAGTAGAGTTGATCTAAAAAAATATTATAACTCAGTGAAACTATTTAAGTACACACACACACACACACACCCCATTGATTTAAAGTCTTATTATTCTTTCTTTCTTCTTTTCTTTCCTTTTTTTTTTTTTTTTTTTTTTGGAATCATCTCATCAACCAATTTGCACAGGACTAGTTTGCCAAAAATCTGGTTTCTAAATATCACATAAGCTATACTGATTTTGCATTTAAAAAACAATAATTTTCTTCGTCAGTTCTTTCTATCTCATACAATCTTCCAGAATGATAAAGAGATTGAGGCTCTATTCACAATTAGGTTCAACTATCAGGAGTGATTAAACACCCTCCTGGATCCCCAGCAAGAGTGCGAACCAAACAGGACAACCATACAAGTTAGGCAGGTGGTTTCCTCCATTCAGATTCCAGGTGCGTCCTAGCTCAGAAGAGCATGGCATGGAGAATGAGATGGTTTCTCGCTTCTCTGAGGTCCATCTTCCAGCAAGAGTTATTTTGCTTTAAGTTTTGTTTCCAGAACAATTAGACACCAATTCTCAACTATAAAAGTCTAAACATGTTATTAATTATAAGGAATTTTTGAAAGTCATTCTTCATAACCATCTGTATCTTTCTTTCCTTTTACTAAAATGGATCATTTGGAGTTAACTGTAGAGTTAATACTTAGAAAATAAATCCCACATGATTTTTCAGGTTAGAGGTGAGAAAAAAGAAGAAAGGTCAATTCCTGTACCTTGATGAAACACATTATTCCTTCTGCAAAAGTAGCTGTAGCTCACATGATTAACTCCCATTGGAATAGTGGGCGGATAGAAAAAGAACATCACGTGCTGGCAAACAGTGAAGATCACAGGTCAGTTACCTCATTGGCCTGAAGCATTTCTGGAATTTCCTGAATTGAAATACAATTTAGAATAAGAGGAGAGGAAGAGGCCCTTGGCTGCCTGGCCTTTAGGTAATTCTACATCAACCCCACTCTGCCTTTTTTTTAGCAATTGTTTCCTTCTTTTCTTTCTTTCTTTTACTTTTTTAAGTATATTTTATTGATTATGTTGTTACAGTAGTCCCAATTTTTTTTTCTTTGCTCCCCTCCGCCCAGTACCCACCTTCTCCCCAGCAATCCCACCCTCTTAGTTCATATCCATGGGTAATGCATATAAGTTCTTTGGCTTCACCCTCTTCTATATTATTCTTAACTCCCCCCTGTCTATTTTGTACCAACCAATTATGCTTCTTAATCCCTGCACCATTTCCCCATTTCTTCCCCTCCCCCCTCCCAGCTGATAACCCTCCAAATGATCCCCATACCTATGATTCTGTTCCTATTCTGGTTTGCTTAGTTGGATTTTGTTTTTATTTTTTAGATTCAGTTGTTGATAGTTGTGAGTTTGTTGTCATTTTAATGTTCATAGTTTTAATCTTCTTTTTCTTAAATAAGTCCCTTTAACGTTTCATGTAATAATGGCTTGGTGATGATGAACTCCTTCAGTTTTACCTTGTCTAGGAAGCTTTTTATCTGCCCTTCCATTCTGAATGATAGCTTTGCTGGATAGAGTAATCTTGGATTTAGGGCCTTGTTTTTCATTACACTGAATACTTCTTGCCAGCCCCTTCTTGCCTGCAAAGTTTCTTTTGAGAAATCAGCTGATAGTCTTATAGGCACCCCTTGTAGGTAACTCTGCTTTTCTCTTGTTGTTTTTAAGATTCTCTCTTTATCTTTCGCCTTTGGCATTTTAATGATGATGTGTCTTGGTAGGTCCTCCTTGTGTCTAGCTTGTTTGGGACTGTCTACACTTCCTGGATTTGTATGTCTATTTCCTTTGCCAAATTTGGGAAGTTTTCCTTCATTATTTTTCACATAAGTTTTTAATTTCTTGCTCTTTCTCTTCTCCTTCAGGCACCCCTATGAGTCAGATGTTGGCATATTTAAAATTGTCCCAGAGGTTCCTAAGACTCTCTTCATTGTTTTCAATTCTTGTTTCCTCCTTTCACAACATTACAGATAAAATAACTGATATGCAAAAATCATATGTAATTACTTTAGGTCACACAGGAGAAAATGTAAGACTCTTTCCTTGGAGATTTATATGTGAGGGTCTCTGTCTTCGTTACTCAGGTCGTGTTTGTCTTCTAGAAAACCCAACTCTTAGAAAGACCATGGCCACTGTGAGCTATGACAAGGAGGACACTGCCACCTCAGTAAGCTCAGATTAAAAATTTTCATCCATTTTTAATCTTGAAATTGGAGCTTATTTTAATTTTACTGGAATTTTACTTTCCTGCAATTGTATCAAATTGCTTAGTATTTTAAAATTGTCTTTAGAGTTTTACCAGAAAATGCTCACCACCTAAGATTTCCCCCACCTTTTCAGGGATTTATTTACTTATTGATTGGGGTTTTAAGGTTATTTTCAGATAAAGGTAAATGATCAAGTCTTAGTTTTTCATGGTTCATTATTTTGCTATGGATTTAATACCAATATTATATAAATAAGAGAGCAGAAAGACATGTATAGGGAATATGTTGGTTTGATGATTATCCTCAGGTACCACACAATTCAATATCCATATGTCCTTCTCTTCTTACCATCCATCGTATAGGAATGGAGAAAACTGAACATGTGACAATCCTGGAGCCCATATTAATGATGGATTCTATTCAGCCTTGGATATTTTGGTGGAACAATTCTACCTGGTAGCTACTCCAATCCAGGCTACATATTTCTATTAGCAACTTTCTAGGAAGGCAGGTGAATACAGAGTGAGTATGGATTAATCACCCAAACTTTCTACCTGGATCCCAGGTACCAAGATAGGCTCACTCCTAGACAGGAATGGAATTAAACATTCAGAGTTAGTCCCAGCCTGAGGCTTTTCTACTACTTCAGTTACTCTTGAGAAAAAGTTCATCTTTTGCTTTCACCTGTTCTTGGAGTTACTAGAATCTTTCAAATGTAAAAGTCGAGGTCCTTTGACCTTACTTATGGTATAGGGTCAGTGTCCTGTTAGGGCCTCTGGCAAGTGCTACTTCAAGGTTTCTTTCTTATCTATAAAGACTTAGCTCTGTTTAAAGGAAGACATACCATACCTAACTAATGTAGGATAGACGGAATTCTTACATTAGAACTCTTCTATTACAATATAAAGTCTAATTCAATGAAAAGTATGATTTATAGTCACATATATACGAAGATCCCAACATAACGGATGCTTCAATTCTTGCTTATTTGAAGACTAATTCCTATCTCTCCCCACTTTGTGACACATTAAATGTAATAAGTAGACTTATATTTTTAAGAAGTACCTGTGCAAGGGGATGGGAAGTGAACTGAATTAGCCTGAAGAACCCTGGACATGCTCAGGAAGTACAAGTACTGAGAATCTCAGAAGGCAGAGGGTGAGGTGTGTGAGTGTGTGTTTGTGTATGTGTGTGTGATGAGCAAAAGCTCATTTGAAAGTCTCTAGAAGCAGCAGTTAGATTCCCACATTGCCATCCACACACCAAACCCCAATTCCTCTCCAGCACTTGCAGCAGAGGGGATGTTTCTGAGAAATTTAATCAGAAGTTCTGCACTTGACACCAGGAATAGAGGAGGGTGTGAATGATATGACAGATTTAAAAGGAGGTAAGTGATATGCATACTCAAAGGTAAAACCTAGTTCTCCTTCCCCTGAAGCTGAGCTGCCTCCAATGCCCTGGTTCAGTTGGAAACTTCTCTGTACAGTAGAGGTTTCATGACCACGGCGGAACAAATTCATCTAGGATACTGTATTTTGTCTGGGGGGATGGGAGGTGGCTAATCTCTCTAGGGGAGAAGAGCGCAGAACTTCTGTCTCCCATGCCTTTTATTGAGGAGAGGATTTGGGAGATACAAGGTCAAGACTTATGAATCATCAATAAGCTTTCAGATGCTTGGGTCACAGCTGACAATTACTAATTATAGATATCAATATAGAGAACACAGCGACCAGTCTGTGTCAGGGTCTGCTAAACATCCTGACGCCATGCTGACATCAGGTGCAAGGCTTCATACATTTTCAGCTACAGATTGTTTATAGTTAACTAAGAGATAAGAAAAACAGAGCAAGCTCTAAAGCATAATATGCATTCTTTAAATCCAATTCCCATGGGAACCCTCTGAGTGGCCTTTGGTCCTGTCTGCTGCACAGTCTTTCGGTTTTCCTCTGAGACTTAGAGGCCTTCCCTAGGGGGGCGGCTGGCTCACGGCTTCGGCTACAATTCTCGAAACCACAAGGAGTGGTTCCCTACATTCCCCTACTGACTTTGAGTAACAATATCCAGTCTTATAAACATAAGCAGGAGGTGGGAAGATGGTCAGCCTCAGGAAAAAAATATCTATGAATGCTGACCTGCGGGATAACATGAAGAAAATGGCAGCTGGCCACCTGATTGCCCTAGAGTGAAGACCACCAACCAACAAGCACTACACTATTCATTCATACTCCTTGAATTAGGTGTGAAAACATATACACACATACATATGTGTTTATAACAGTATCATAGCCTTAGTAATGAAAAACACTGAAAATAGATTTAACCAAAATTTGTGAAAAAAAAATCTGCATTGGAAGGATGGATTAGGAAGTGAGGAAGTGTAAATCCCTTTTCTACCATAATAATAGATCATATAGATAATCTCTAAAATTGATGAATAGATAAACAGCAATGTTTGCCTATTATTTAGAAATATAAAAGTAATGCCAGAAGAAACGTAGAAGAATTAACTGGTCACATCTAAGCAACAAAACAAGAAGAGGAAGACTTGCTGTGGTTTGTTACATGCCTTTAATAACTATGTGATATTTTAAAACTCTGAACTAATATTACTTTGATGAAGGTGAATAGTAAATTATTTCTTTTCCATGAATAATTAAGAGAGGGCATACCTTAATTTAGCTAAACATGCTATGGGTAAAATAACCCTGCACCCTTTCAGAAGGAGCAGGAGTGCCCTTTTAAAGGATACTTCCCATGTAGGAGCTAACTCTTTAATGAAAGACAAAGACAAAAGATTCCTCAGTAAGGTAATTCCATGAAGTCATTAGAACCCAGAGCAGGGAATGACAAGACTGCCTTTCAGTAGATGTATCACTCTTTTTAAATTAGCCTGGATAACCTTTGCAATAAATGGCTATTACCTACCTTGAAATTCAAATGCTTATTTATTTAAGAATGTTGTTGTGCTGTAGTCTGACGAGATAACTTGAAAATAATGGAGTACTACAAACGAAATATGTTCAAGTCTTTGATAAACACATTAATCATACAGAGTAAAAGACTCTTTAAAATATATTTTAAAGCACATTAAAAACACATTCTCTTTATCAATATTAGGTCATGCCCCAGGCAGAAATCAAGACCAGCCACAACTACTAAATGAGAAAAATCTACAAGGTCAGGAAACATAGGCCAGGGCTTAATTATCTTGTTATTCAGTACAAAGGGTTATATGGATTATTTAAAGATCCCTTTGAAGAAACACTGACAGTTGTTTTCTAGAGCCTTCTTCTTAAGAAGTAACTAAATATTATGACCAAAGTGAAGATCTAAAAACACAGGCTGCTAAATAAAATAAATCTTCAATTTATTCCACTTCCTCATAAATGTATCAGAACAAATTTTAATTCAATGACTAATCAATTTATGTCTTTCCCCATAAAAATATTTCCCAGATTCAGTAGGGATTCTCTCTACTGAGTATCAGACTGTAAGAGATCTTAAATAAGTGAAAAAAAAAAAAGACAAATGTGGTGAAGGAATCCCAAGCCCAGACATTTCTGATAAAGCCTTTATAATCCCGCTTAACACCCATCTTTTCACAGTGGCTTTGCAAGACATGTCAGTAAAGTGGTTCATCAAATATTTTAAATGTCATGATGGCATTCTTGAAAAAACAGAAAAGGTCAAAACAAAACAATACAATAAGCAATAATTTCAAAGTATAACAATGTCTCAGCATGTCTGTAAGTGTGTACTGAGATAGTCTGTGGAGATTTTAACCTTGGATGTTTTTGTCTCCTGAAATCATTCCGAAGTTCTCTACCAGAGGTAATGGCACTCACCATTTGAAGAGGGCAGACACTGCTGCCTACAAAGGAACAATTCAAATAATTTAATTGAAGAACTGAGTCGATTTTTAAATTCATATCTGGCAAAAGAGTGAAATCACAGCCTTCTGGATTTGTATGAGCCAAACTTTTGACTGAGAAATAGTTTTGTTTTGAATTCAAAGAAAGCTTGGTTCCATGGTTGGAACCAGACTGGAGGATCAGAGTTTAGGCTTTATAAAAAATAAGCATAGAGTAGGGAACAATACACTCTATGACTCATGAGCAGTTCCTCACCCTCCAGGAAGGAAAATCAATGAAACTTTTCTGGGGCTGGGAGATAGGATTTAGAGTGAGGAAGAGGGGAGCAACAGAGTTATAGTGCCCACATAGGGACTGCTTCCAGTTGCTTCAGGGAGCAGTCAGGCCTGCAGTTGGGGGACTGGTTGATGGAGCTTGATTTAGTAATCAGAGCGAAAGGAGCCTAGGCTGCACTTCCTACATGGAAGTCTGGGAGCTCACCCTTGCAGAGTGTGCATGCCACCATGCATAGCCTCAATAGAAGAGAAAGGGTTCTAGGTACTATGATATGTTTTGTAGATGAAGAGAGCCTGAGTCAGTGCCCATTGGTTTCTATGGCCTGGACGATATCTGAGAGTTCTTGCAGCAGCTGTGACTGGAGCCCTTCCTGTACAGACCAGGCATGCAAAGTGGAGGCAGACACAGGATAGTTGGTGGAAGAAGAAAGGAAAAAAAGTGGAAGCTATATTTACAGCTTCTTTCTTAGACTCTGAATAATTCAAAGAATTGAACCTCTTTTCACAGAAATAAAGACATGAAACATTAAGCAAAATCAAAAAGCAACTCAGTGCCCTGGCTGGTGTGGCTCAGTGGATGGAGTGCCAGCCTGCAAACTGAAGGGTTGCCAGTTCTGTTCCCAGTCAGGGCACGTGCCTGGGTTGTGAGCCAGGTCCCCAGTTGGGAGCATGCAAGAGGCAACCAATCGATGTATCTCTCACACATTGATATTTCTCTCCCTCTCTTCCCTTCTCTCTAAAAATATATAAATAAACAAATTTTTTAAAAAATCAACTTGGGCTCCAAGTGTAGAAGCTTAGGATATATTTGGAAAGACTAGGCTTGTCACCGGTTCAAGATTTGTGTGTCTAACACTTTTTAAAAAGGCCACTATTCAAAACGTGAAGAGTTTGGAGTGAGGAAAGGTTTACTGACTGAGAAGGCACCAGCTCTGTTGGGTACCTAAGTAGTCCAATTCATAGAAAAAAAAGTAGAATGGTGATAACCAGGGGATGATGGGAGAGGAAAAGGAGGAGATGAAAACATTCAGGAGATATGTTTCATAACAATATGAATGTACTTAACAATACTGAATTATACACTTAAAAATGGTCAAGATGGTAAGTTTTATGTTGTGTATTTTTTTACCACAATAATAAAGAAATCAATTGACAAAAAAAATAAAATTAAAAATTATTTTTGTGTTTAATCAAAAAAGAGACAGAGAGAGAGATGGAGAGAATGCACCTGTTCAAGAAATGGGACAGGGAGTGCTTGGAGCTTTCACAAATCTATATTAAGAAAGCCCAGAATTCAGGCATCTTTTATGTCAAGGGAAGGGAGGAGGGCCAGGCAAGAGGTGTGTGACACTTAGGGCCAGCAGGGACCCAAGGAAGAGTGAAAGATCTCTAAATCTCTTTGTTCTCTAGTCAAACCGTTGATCCCTGCTGAGCTGATTGGTCCTGAGTCTGGGCAAATCTCAGCCAAATGCTTAAGTCTCAAGAAGGATTCCTCTAATAATTAGCATATCTATAGCAAGAGCTATTCACCTGAAGGCCATGGGAGAAATGCAGGTTAGAATTAAGACAGGGCGATAGGCCTGAAAGAGATTGCTAGTGATGCAGAAGTCGAGCAGACCTCGAAGGTGCTGAGGGGACAGAGAGGAAATGGGCCACACTGGTCAGGGAAGAGCCTCAGCTCAGGCAGTGCTCACAGCCCTCTCTCAGCCACAGGCCAAGGAGGACACTGCCTCTAGCAGAAGGAAGAGCAACTTCCTGCTGCTCTTAAAGAAAGACAGTGGATCATCCTGTTGATATGAAGCAAAAGTCACCATGTACAACCCTATGGGTCAGTGGTGGTGTCATACACACAGACTAGGATAGAAGTGGTGCCCTAGGGCTGAGCAATGCACAATCTGAACTCCTCCACTTGAGGGCCCCAGCCAGTGCCTGCCTGAAGCTATCTCCCATCAAGGGAGGCTCTGTCTAATCATGACTGGAGCTTCATCAGAGGCAGGGTCAGGAGAATGAAGGGAAGCCTGATTAAGGGATGGATGTGAGGATTTTGCTTAAGACAAAGGCCACCTAGATAAACCTCGAGGGCTCGAAAAGAGAGATAGAAAAGAGATTCTATACAGAGGGCTTCTTAGAAGTGGGAACATCTAGATGAGAGTAAATGTCTCTGTGGCGACAATGGATAATTCATTAGGAGAAGAAATAAATTTACAATTTAGGGTGCAACTTGGAAATTTCAACCAAGGGTTGTTTTCTTTTCAAAAATGATAGTTGTTGACCGATGATTTTTTTCACCCATTAGTATGGCATTCATTGCTTCAGGGAAAAGCCTATTTATCTAGAACAAAGAAGGCCATTGAAGGGCAGAAGAGTAGCATGTGTGAGGTTTATGAGATGTGTGTGTGTTGTGTGTGTGTGTGATCTGTGTTTAAACTCTCAGCAGGCACAATTGCCTGAAACCATGCACATGAAATAGGTTTAAAGTTTAGGGTCATAATGGCTCAGATGGAAATTAATGTAAGTTTCTTTATTTGTCAATAAAAATAGAAACAATCTGTCATTTCTACAAAGTCAACATTTCATCCTGCCCCTTTAATATAACTCAGATATCTTTGTTACCAAACAAAAGTAGGGTTTGGCTGCCCACCGCCACCAAAAGGAAAACTCTAGAGGCAGAGGCTGGTGAGAAAGGAAAACTTACTGAACAATCTGGGAGAATGGGGGCCTCCCCAACTCAAAGCTCTGCTCTTCCACAAAACCCAGACAAAACTCAGCTATGCTCAGCAAGACCAAAACAAAAGACTGTTCCCAGAATTCCTGCTCATTTTAAAGTACTGTCCTTTGAAACCCAAAGCAGCTACTAAGCAGTCGCGCAGGTGGTTTAGCTGTTTCCAGCTGCTGTCCAACTTCAGGCTTCCTCTTGGAGGCTGCATGTGGAGCCAGCACCACACATGTCCATGTGACTTCTAGGGCTGCAAGGTCCCATGCTTCCGGGCCGGACAGCCCATGAATGCATCAGTGAATGCTCCACTAGGTCAGTAAGGGAGAGAGAGAGAGAGACTCCCTCTTGGAGGCCATGGGCCACGTGGCTGCTAAGTTCATGTGGCCCATGGAGAGAACAGCCCAGTACACCATCCAAGTGCCGGTCTCAAGCAGCAAGTGATGAGCAAGAGAGAGATTTCTTTGTTCCCCTGGGTTTATATTAGTTTTGGACATGGGATGGACCAGGTGCTTTCTCAGAATGACCAATTAATTTCCTAAACTTTCACATGCTTTGAGTAGATCCACCTGCCAACCAATCCCTTCTTTTTCCTGGCTAGACTGACAGGCATCTTTGGTCAGCACGTCTCCCTGCCACCATTTTAACTTCTATTGTTCATGCACCTGCCTTCCCCTGGTCCTTCCCCCAATCTGGTACTGGAAGGGGGTAGAAAGGCTTTTTTCCTCTTATATAATTACCTTGCTAGCCTTGCATGTGCTCAGTGTAAGAACTTCCTCCTGTTGCCATCTTACCCCAGGGTGAGGGAGCATGTGCTCCATTACCTGGGCAACGTGGCCATGCCTGCTGCCTCACCATGGCCCTGAGCAGTTCCCTGTTTCCCTCAGAGGCCTCTCCTATTCCCCACCCTCAGCCCATTCCCAGTGGTCTGGACAGCCTGTCTGTCACTATCATCTCTAATTTGAAACCTCTTCTCTTTTGGAAAAATACTTGAGGAGTGTCAGAATATGCCACCCCCAAATATGCCACTTTGGGATAAGGATTATTTTGAGATAAAGGCAATTGAGAAGAAACAGATATAAGAAAAGCCATGGAGTGCAATGTACAGCATGGTGACTATAATTAATAATACAGTACTGCATGTTTGAATGTTGCTAGGAGAGTGGATCTTGAAAGTTTTCATCACAAGAAAAAAAAACAAAACTTCGTAACCATGAATGGATAGATGTTAACTGAACTTTTGTGGTGATCACTTTGCAATATATATAAATAACAACTATATTGTGTTGTACAACTAAAACAAATACATTACGTTGATTATACCTCAATAAAAACATTTTTAAAAGCTATTTGTCTATTAAATAGTTTACTTTAAAAAAAAATAAGGCAACTTGAAACTTCCAGCCAAGATGGAGGTGTAGGTAGACATGCTGCATCTCACTCACAACTAAGAAGGAATTTACAACTACCTCAACACTAAAACAGCAACACCACCACCAACAACAAAACAGATGTTCCAGAAAGTTGAACTACATGGAAGTTCAATAAACAAAGAAATAAAGAAGAAATACTCAGCCAGACAAGAAGGAGGGACAGAGAGGACATGGTGTTGCAGCGGCAGCAGTGTAGGGGCTGTAATAGCAGCAGAAAGCGCAGTCACACATTTTAAAAGTAGGCAGGGAAACCTGGGAAGCAATCCCAGCCCCATATCAGACCACGCAGCTCATGGTTCCAGTGCTGGGGAAAACAGAGCCATGTTGCTTCTGAGCCATGTTGCTTCTAACTATGAAAACCAGTGGTGGTTGGGGCGGAGGAAGAAACTGCCAGTCTCTCAACAAAGTCAGCTTTAGTACAGGAAGTGGAAGAAGTGAATGAAAAAAGGACACGTACAGAACAAGTAGCATTGTTTCCTCTCAGACCTCTCCCCCCACTACAGTACCACAACGTGGCGAAAAAGGTCACCCTCCACTGAAGAGTAGCTAAGGCCCACTCCTTACAATGTAACAGGTGTGGCAGCTCTACCTAAGACACAGAGGCAAACACAGAAAGCTATCAAGTTAAAGAGACAGAGAAGGTTCCAGTGGGAGAACTGAGCAATGAGGAGCTAGCCAATCTAACACATGCAGACTTGACAGACAAGATTAAGCATGACAAACGCATAAGGGAAGAAGTGAAGGCTGTGGTAAATGAAACTAAAGAAAACCCACACAAAACTAGTGGTGAAGCGAAGGAAACCAGAATTCAAATCAATGAATTGGAACATAAGGAAGAAATAAACAGTCAACCAGTACAGAAGGAGGAAACAAGAATTGAAAAAACAAAGGGAGGCTTAGGAAACTCTGGTACAACTTTAAATGTGCCAGTATCCAAATCACAGGGGTGCCAGAAGGAGAAGAGGGAGAGCAAGAAATTGAAAAATTATATGAAAAAATAATGAAGGAAAACTTCCATAATTTGGTGAAGAAAATACAAGTCCACGAAGCACAGAGAGTTCCAGACAAGTTGGACCCAAAGAGGACCACACCAAGACACATCATAATTAAAATCCTAAAGGTTAAAGGTAAAGAGAGAGTCTTAAAAGCAGCAAGAGAAAAGAAGAGAGTTACCTACAAAGGGGTCCCTATAAGATTATCAGCTGCTTTCTCAAAAGAAACTTTGCAGGCAAGAAGGTACTGGCAAGAAGTATTCAGTGTGATGAAAAGCAAGGACCTAAAACCAAGCTTTATCCAGCAAAGCTATCATTTAGAATGGAAGGGCAGATAAAGTGCTTCCCAGACAAGGTAAAGCTAAAGGAGCTCATCATCACCAAGACCTTATTGTGAAATGTTAAAGGGACTTATTTAGGGAACAGAAGATCAAAACTACGAATATTAAAATGGCAACAAACTCACAACTATCAACAACAGAATCTAAAAAATGAAAACAAAGCAAACTAAGCAGACAATAGAGTGGGAACAGAATCCTAGGTATAGGAAGCATTTGGAGGGGCATCAGCTGGGAAGGGGGATGGGAAGAAGGGGGAGAAGGGAGAAATTGTGCAGGGATTAAGAAGTATAGTAGGAGGGTACAGAATAGACAGGAGGATGTTAAGAATAATATAGGAAAGGGTAAAGCCAAAGAACTTATATGCACAACCCATGAACATGAACTAAGTAGGGTGGGATTGCTGGAGGGAAGGCGGTTGTTGGGCAGAGGGGAGCAAAGGGAAAAAAAATTGGTACCACTGTAAGAGTGTAATCAATAAAATATACTAAAAAAGAAAAGCTCCCAACCCCCCTGCTATTTGCTTAAAAGCAGGACATATATTTACAAAGGTGTCCCACCTCCTCTCTCTATCAGGAAAGAAAAAACTTAATCATGGGAGACTTTAGGACCCTATTAACCCAGAGATGGCACCAGTAGACTCTACATAACAAATTTTACTACCCAGTCATTATCTTTCACTAGTTTCCCGCAATTTGCTACCCCTGGAGACTTAAGGTCCTTTTCCGTTGTCTTATTACTTTTCTAAAATTTATTGTTCCTTTGCTAAGATACTATATGAACTAAAGTGCTAAACAAAACTTTGTTACCTCTGGGTCTCCCACGTGTTATATGCATGATACACATGTTAATAAACTCCATTCATTTTCTCTTGTTAATCTGTCTTTTGTTATAGGGGCCTCAGCTGACAACTAGAAGGGTAGAGGATAATTTTTTCCTCCCCTTCTAACCAATTCAGGATTCAAATGTAGTTAATTCAAGTCAAACTCTGTGTACAGGCCTTTCTAACTCCTCCTACCCTTTGAGCCCAGGACTGTGCTCTGACTGCAAGTGGCAGGTGGCATGTAGCAGCATTGTACTGTGGAGAGGATTGTCTGGCCCGCCTGAAGATTTGCTGACCTCTGCACCTTGCTGGCCTAAGGTGACACCATGTTCAGCTACGGTGTCTTGGTCTCTGCTGTGTGCACCACCAGCCATCACCTGCTTGGATGCACACGGGGCTTGTTGTGGCCTCCACTCGAGGTGTATGCTCTGTTCAATTGCAATCCAGTCCTCCCACAGGCACATCTTTTTAGCAGCTGTGCATCCTGCACATTGACACATGCCCTTTGGATCTTGTCCAGGAATCACGTAACCCCAGAAAACCCATGGAAAACTATAACCACAGACTGTTTCTGTGTCTAAACACCCCACCCCAACATTGCTCTTGTCATTGCTGTGTTGGTGTGGGGCATTCTTTAAGGTGGTGTCCTTCCAAATTTCCAGACGAAAGACAGTGCATGAGCCCTCTTTCTCTAGGAATCTCAAGCTTGGGGTTCTTTGGCCCACCTATCCGCATTCATGGAGCTTAAGAAACCTGCCCTCCTCAGCCTTTTCTCCAAGCTTCTCCTTCCCAGCCAGGAAGGGATTTGATTGCCTTTTTGTGTGACAGGAAATTGCCATAACCTCATGTCCTATACCCTATGGTTTATATTAAAAGCTCTAAACTTAGTCTTCCATGCTTTGGATCTAGAGCTTTAAAGAGAATGTCGTAGAAGTTGAAAACAAAACAGAACAAAACCCTGTTCTCCCTCAAATGGCTGCCCTTTGTAACTGGTGTGCTGGTCCTGGCTTGTTGCCCTCCAGCCCTTTCCTGTCCTGCGTCCTGCCAACTCTCTGTTTTGCAGTGATGCTTGCAGGCCCCCATGACAGCTGGCTCTGGCTGGGTTCAGCCACTGGACAACAGTAGCAGGAGATGGGGCCAGGGGTATGAAGGAAGAAGTCTGAGCATTTCTGTCTCAGTAGTATCTCTGGCAGGAGTTGCCTTAATCCACTGTGGATCCAGCTTCCCGCAGTTACAGTCTCCTCCCTTTGTCTCTCCAGCCTTTCTGGTATTTATCTCTGGGTAACTTCATCATTCACTTTGGTTTCTCACCTTCTCCATCTCTTATGAATCCAGTTACCTATGTTAAGTTTTCCTCTGTTTCAAGTTCTTAAAAGGGTTCCTGTTTTCCTGGTTAGATTGTAATTACACCACTGACTTTCAAAACTCTTGTTTTTGAAATGCACTTTAAGAGTTAAATAATGATTGTGCATTCTTGCTGTTAAAATCCTAATCCTTCTTAAGACAAACAGACTAAAAGTTAGGGGGGAAGTCATGGTCAAAGAAGTACAAAGATAAAAACACATTAATAAATTTAAAAATATCTTACCACTGAAGCACCCATAGTTATTGCATTCATTGTGTTGTTTCTTCAACAGACATTTTTGCTGTTTTTATCTATGAGGTCTGTCCGGAAAAAGTCCAGCCATTGTTAATATAACAATGATGGTTTGTGTGACATTGATGTAACCTGGCAGCCCAGGAGAGTGGACTGGAATGCGCATGTGTGAACAATGACAACTTCGCTGCACTAGTCAGTGGGGGCGGTAGGTGCCTTTAGTGAGCACGTGTACTGTGTGGCTGTCACGTTCAGAATGACTGAGTAGAGCAACAAATCTGCATCAAGTTTTGCACTAAGCTTGAACATTCCTCCGCAGAAACCATGCATATCATTAAGAAGGCCTCAGCTATGGACAACTGGTGATTGGCAGATTCATCACAACAGTGTGATGCTCATGCATCATGTCGTTTGCAGAGATTTTTGGCAAAACATCAAATCACCCAGGTGACTCAGCCCCCTACAGCCCAGATTTGGTGCCCCGTGACTTCTGGCTTTTCCCGAAATTAAAATCACCTTAGAAAGGGAAGAGATTTCAGACCATTAATGAGATTCAGAAAAATACAACAGCGCAGCCGATGGCAATTGGGAGAACTGTATGAGGTCCCAAGGTGCCTACTTTGAAGGGGACTGAGGTGTCATTGTCTTATGTACAATGTTTCTTGTACCTTCTATTTTCTTCAGTAAATGTCTTTATTTTTTATAGTTCATAGCTGAATACTTTCTGGACAGACCTCATACTTATGGGCAAAGTTCTGAGGTGTTTCAATAATTATGGATCTTTCTTGGGTCCTACACTATATGTCTTACCTCTTACTTATAGCAGACTGGACTGCATTCAATAGCAAGTCACACAACCCACTTGTCTTAATGAAGTAATGACGTATAAGTTTGCTCAGTTGTAACAAAATCAGTTTTTCACAATGACCAAAATGTGCATGCAGGAAACAGTGTTAGAACATCAGTGTGTAATGATGGATAACAACTAGTCCAATAAAGATACTAAAATCTGTAGATCCAAATAGGCAGACACAGAGGTCACCCAAATCAAACGTCTGTGGGGCCAGACCTGAGACGTGAATGAAAAGGTAGATCCTGTGGATTACAAAGGGGAGCATAGCATTGTGAGAACTGGAGGGTAGGTGTGCTATTGGACAGGGAGGTGGTCTCTTCCCAGCTCCAGCTGATTATGCAGTGTGAGAATGAGGACCTTTTTTTTTTTTTCTTTAATAATTTATTTCTTTATTTGTGTGTTTGTTTGTTTATTTATTTATTTTTAGAGAAGGGGAAAGGTGAAAGAGAGGGAGAGAAACATCACTGTGTGGTTGCCTCTCACTTGCGTCCCCAACTGGGGACCTGACGTGCAACCTAGTCATGTGCCCTGACTGGGAATTGAACCAGTGACACTAGGCTCGCAGGCCGATGCTCAATCCACTGAGCCACAGCGCCAGGGCAAGGACCTCTTGTTATTAAATTTTATAATATCTGAAGAGAAGCCAGAAATCTAGATTGCATATAAAAATCTCATGAATTGTACAGTAATATCAACTAACTCAAAAAATTTTTAAATGTTGTATAAACTTAACAGACATGCCATGTGCTAGAGAGGAACCCAGTCTACAATCTGTGTCCTTATTAAACATTATACTTTGGACTAATATACATAATGCTGCCTCAGTTCGATTCTTTTGAATATTCTCATTTTTATGAAATATCCATTCTTTCATGGTAGGCCATACTTTTGAAAAGAACCAAATAATAATAACATGAATACATTTTATAAACAAAGAAAAAGTGGGGAGAATTAATTTGTTTTTTTTAATCTCTCACTTCCACCACCCACCCCCTAGATTTATTTTTTACATCTTTGAGTTTTAAAAATATCTCTGGCATTCTCATTGCTACCATCCTAGTTCAAGTTATGATTCCCTTTAGTAAACCATTCCAATAATTTTCCATGACTCTGGGCTCCCAGGCTATCCTGTATGCATCCTATTATGGAGCAGTTAACTTGTACTGAGCACAATGCGAGGGACTCAAAGATTAAATAGTCTCTGTCTTCAAGAAATTCACATTCTACGGGGGCAAGAGGCAGGGGGAGTAATGGGAGAAAATGTGAGACAACTGTAATAGAAAAACAATAAGCAAACAAACAAACAAATAAAAAGAAAGAAATTCACATTGTATGTATGCTAGAAGGTACCAGGGCTGTGATTATGGGGAGGAGGGAGTCCGGACTCTGCCTGAAGGAAAGAATGTGGAGGAGCACAGCCTGGTGCATTGATTGAAGCCTCAAAGAAACCAGGGCTCCCCCCTCAACACTCCGCCTCACCCCCATCACTGATTGAGTTAGTCATAATCTCTTCATCTCCGCATTTAAAGCAATGTAGTCCTAAACTAACCCTGGCTGGTTTGGCTCAGTGGATTGAGCGTCGGCCTGCGAGCTAAGTGTCGCTGGTTCGATCTTCCAGTCAGGGCACATCAGAGAAGGAAAACTCTGACTCCAAAAAACCTCCGCTGCCTTGCGGCATACCTCTTCAGGGGAAAGGCTAAGGGAGTAAACCCCGACAGAAAATCCGGAGCCGGAGTCCCTAAGGCGGTTTGACGTTGTAGTCAACACCGGCAACTCCTGCGGCGCACCTGAACCCAAGCTGTATTGACTCCGTCTTTCCCTTGGACCCTTCAGCTGCGAAGAGAGGGGGGGTCTGCTGCATGGGCAACAGCAGACCCTCCATATCACCCTGCCCAGGCTCTGTAGCTTCAGCTTCACTGGAGAGGACACTCCAGCGTCATCGCAAGATGTCGATTCAACACGGGAGGAGACAGATACCGTGTCACTCCCGAGTCGGACTGCACAGCCATTTTCGGCGGTGCAGATAGACTCTTAAGAAGCTACACCATCGTCTCTCGAGACGGACGGCTGCCAACGAGTCCTAAACTACACACCATGTTATTTCTGCTAAGGAAACTGCTGCTTCGTGTTCCGCGAACACGTTATCATGCTTTTCTGCCTCTGTGTTTGTTTACGCAGGCCTCTCACCCCAGCCTGTTGAAATGCCAGTTGAACGTCAAAACTCAAATACTGTACCACCTCATTCAAAACGTGTCTAACTTTATGGAGTTATTCTCTTTTTAGTTTCCATAGTACTTCTTGTCTATATTTTGACATTTATATTCTGATTTGAAATATAGACTCCTGAGGTCTGTCTTAACCCCGCTAGACTAAAGGAACACTTAGGGTATCATATGCAACTTATTTTTGATCATCTGCAGGTCCTAACATTAAGCTTTGCACAAATTGGGCGCTGGAGACTTGTCTCGCTCATATTGGTGAGAAGATGAGTTCTCCATCTAGTGGTAAAACTGAAAAATTGCATGCAACTTCAGCTCGAACACAATTTCCCCAGAGTGGCTCGCTCATTGATACTACAGATTGCTTCAACTTTAATCTACTTTGAGAAATGTACTGTGTTACTTCTGCTTGCTTGTTTATTTTGTTTTTCTAGATTCAGTTGTTGATGGATATGCATTTATTGCCATTTTATTATTCATATTTTAGATCTTCTTCTTCAAGAAGACCCTTTACCATTTCATGTAATCCTGAGTGATGGGCTGAGAGGAGTATCTTTTGTTAATGACAATAAATCCCTTTTGACCATACCTGAGTTCATGTTAACACGATGGCTGGTGACCCCAAAACCCCTAATAGCTTTAAGAGAGGGGCTGGTCACCCAAGAAACCAGTCACGTGATTAGAGGATGGGAACTTTAAACCCCACCCCCACCCTCCATCCAGGGAAGGCAGAGGGGCTGGAGATTGAGAAACTCACCAATGGCCAACGATTTAATGAACCATGCCTACATAATGGAACCTTCACAAACTGACTAAGCTATGGTGTTCAGAGAGCTTCTAGATTGGTGAACATGTCCATGTGCCAGTAGAGTTCACACCCCAACTTCATGGTACAGAAGCTCTTGTGCTCGGGGCACTTCTAAGTCTCACCTTATGAACCCCTTCCATTGGCTATTCCTGTGTATCCTTTATAGTAGGCCAATAATAGTAAGGAAAGTGTTCCCCTGAGTTCTGTGAGCCATTTTAGCAATTATCAAACCTGATAATTGCAGCCAAGTTGGATGGAAGCGTGGGAAACCTGGGAACCCACTACGTGTGACTGACATCTGAAGCCAGGGCAGTATTGTGGGATTAAGCCCTTAAACTGTGGGGTCTGTGCTAACTCTGGGTAAATAGTGTCAGAATTGAATTAAACTGTGAGACCCAGTGGTGTCCACAGAGAGCTGGAGTATTGCCTGGTGTGGAAAACCTACACACTTGGTGTCAAAAGTGCTGTGGGTACGAAACAGTTGTCCGTTAGCCAGGCATCTTGCAGCGTTCCGTCTGAGCGGCCCAGCCTCTTTCCCTGTGGCTCGGGGCTCCCAGGGGGCAAAAATGGAAGCTGCACAGTCTTGAAAGACCTGGCATGGGGTCACCTCTGCTGCATTCTATTTGTCAAAGCAGGTCACAAAGCCAGGCTTGATTCAAGGGGAGGGGAAGTAGACTCCATGTCTCCATGTGAGGAACAGAAAAGATTTTGTGGCCATCTTCTATTTACCACGGTCTATCCTCTGTCTGTAAATTATTTGCATTTCTCCCACAAGCAAAATACTAATCTCCTCTCAAGACCTGTGAAAGTCTCATTCAATATGGCAGCAGCTCAGTATTCAGAATATCATCATCTGGATCAGGGCTGGATGTGAATGAGGTTGCCTGGGTAGTAGCTTTTCTCAATCTGGAATCTTGCGATGTAAAAATTCAAGTTATCTGCCACCATCATTACTCCCCCCCAACCGAACCCCACATATGATGAAGAGAGAGGAAAAACAGCACCAGACACTCCCATTCCCAGGGGGGAGGAAATTAAAGGCACATGGCAGGCACAGGTCTTTAACAATTCTGAAATCCAGCCACACACACACATGGTGCCAGTTCCCCTGATCCACAGGCAGGGACTGATATAGTCAGTGTCTGTTTCTTCTCTCTGGAAATGGTTCCTTCATTGGGCTCTTGGCTGTATCCTCAGACATCCTTTTCCTTTTCCATGAAAAATGGTTTATATTTGCACCTAATTTCTCAGTCTACTTCTTGCTTACAGGAAGTTGGAGGCCCAGAGCTCTCTTTTCATTTTGAATTCTCTTTGTTCCTTTAGTCTAAGCATGTATTATTCCTTTAAAAATATTGTGGGTTTTCCCTAGCCATTGTGGCTCAGATGCATGGAGCATCATCCTGTAAACTGAAAGGTTACAAGTTCAATCCCCATTCAGGGCATGTACTGGAGACAGCCGATTGAAGTTTCTTTCTCTCTCTCTCCCTCTCTCTCTAGAAGTAATGAAAAAAAAAAAAGTCTTCAGGTGAGGATTAAAAAAAAAAAAATGTCGTGGGTTTTATGTATGTTAAGTTACAATTCACTTCATTAGACAAAGGTCACCCACACACCTCTTGGACAGAATCCCTCTCTTCTTTGAGCTGTAAAGTTTTAAAACAGGTCTTACAGCCACAACCTCAACTTGATCTTGACTAAGGTCACAGTGTGCTGGTAGCATCCTCAGGCCATTTCTTACTTTGAAGACCCTTGAGGGAAGGAGGGTCTGGAAAAGAGAGTTTTATTTTCCATCCCAGCAACCCTGAAGTGGCAAAATTGAGCTCCTTCTCTAGTTCATCTTTCCTTCCCAGATTTTATTTTATCTCAGGTAAATTAAAAAAAAAAAAAAAAAAAAAACGGGGCAAATTACCTCCTTCAGCATTCTACTTGGAAATTTCCTTTGGCCAGACCCACAAGTCCATTTAGTACATTTTTTTCTTTTCTTTTTATTTTTTGATGTTATTTTTCAAAATTTATTGCCAATATCATTGAAAATGGCATTTTTCCCCCTTAAATACATTTTCTCTCTTCCATATTACTACAGTCATGAGCTTCACTAATTGTTCCACTACTTAAAACACAGGTGAACAACTTTCCAGCCTCTAATCACAATTCCGTCACTGCCTTACCCCCCTCCCAGCCTTCCCCTATGGCTCAGGCTCAAAATCACCTTCTGTTACAGCATCACACCACTTCCAGGTACTTTCAGTTACCTGTAGCTATCTAATAAACCACCCCAAAACGTAGTGGCTAAAAACAATGATTTATCATTTCTCATGATTTTGTGGGTTGACAGCAGCAATGTGGCTGCATTCATCTAGGAGCTCACTGTGGCTCAACTTGCCAAGATGCACTCAGCCTCCAGAATGTGTCTCCATGTGGCCTCTTCTCATAGTAATTCCAGCCTCAGTCAGTTTCAGCACGATGGCCAGCTTCCAGAGACAGCATTCCAAGAAGACAAACACTGCTGTGCAAGTCTCGTTCCATCATGCTCGCTAATGTCCCATTGGCTAATAAACTTGCATGATAAAGTCCAGAGTCAGCGTGGGAGGGGACATCATACTTACTGGGAGGCGTTACTTACTGGAAGGTGTTACTTATTGGAAGTCATTGTTTACCGCATTTTCCAACTTTGCCTTACCATTTTCCACCTTGTCCACTATGCTGAACTTATACCCTGTTCCTTGACGCAGAAATGTCTTCCTTGCCTCAGTCTTTGGTTTTTATTTGGCTTGCTCTACCTCTAGTCTTCAAACAGCTATTTCTTTTGTTTTCTTCCAGTAGCAGCTGAAATGTCACCTTCCCCCCATTCGTCGTCGGCAGCCGTCCGTCTCGAGAGACGATGGTGTAGCTTCTTAAGAGTCTATCTGCACCACCGAGAATGGCTGTGCAGTCCAACTCGGGAGTGACATGGTATCTGTCTCCTCCCGTGTTGAATCGACATCTTGCGATGACACTGGAGTGTCCTCTCCAGTGAAGCTGAAGCTACAGAGCCTGGGCAGGGTGATATGGAGGGTCTGCTGTTGCCCATGCAGCAGACCCCCCCTCTCTTCGCAGCTGAAGGGTCCAAGGGAAAGACGGAGTCAATACAGCTTGGCTTCAGGTGTGCCGCAGGAGTTGCCGGTGTTGACTACAACGTCAAACCGCCTTAGGGACTCCGGCTCCGGATTTTCTGTCGGGGTTTACTCCCTTAGCCTTTCCCCTGAAGAGGTATGCCGCAAGGCAGCGGAGGTTTTTTTGGAATCAGAGTTTTCCCCCCATTACTATCTATGATATTACCATGTTCTTTTCTTGCAATCTGAAATAACCCTGTTTATGAGTTTTCTAACTTGTTTAATTTCTTCTTCCTCCTACCAAAATACGAGATAAGGGTTTTTTTTTTCTACTTTATTCAAAGCTGTATTCTTAGCACTCCAAATAGACCAAATGCACATTAAGTACTTAATATATTATTCTGAAAGTATGATGAATGAACAAATAGGTGGATGAATGAAATTACCTAAATCTTAGTGTCAAGAAAGTTATAATAATAAATGTGTTTATTTTTACAAAAACTGTTAAGCAACTACTGACTACTAAAAACCAGGAGTGACCCAAAACAGTCGTTTTTGAGAACTGGAATATTTAAAATAAATGATATATTTTAGATTTACTTCAAAAAAAATCTGAAAAACACAGGGAAATCGGTTGGGGCACAGATGCTACAAGATTGTGAATTGATACTTATTTAAGTTTGGTTAAGGGTACATTAAAGTTCACTATACTGTTCTCTTAACATATATTTGTTGGGAAGTTCCATAATAAAAAGTTTTAAAGTGACTTGTAGATTAACAAGAGATTAAAGAGCATTCAAAATATTGTGAAAAATTTTCATAACTATTAATTTATGATATTCCCATTTTTCCTATTTTTTTTAGAGCGTTCTATCTATATGTGATGAAAGGGAAGCATTTTTAAAGATCATCTAGAAACGTCATTGGCTAGATGACTTGAGGTTTATTTAGATGTTGCATCTAACCTGTAATGGGCCTCATTTTAAGATAATCCTGGAACTTTGCATGCAGAACAGCTTTCTGTAAAGCAAATCATTCCCCCATTGATTTCCACTAAGTCTGGAAAGCATGCTCTCATACCTCCTGCTGATGTCTCTGTCTGCTCATGACAGCTCAAGGCAGGAGATGGGAAATGCAGAAGCCCATGTAAGCACTGGCATTTTGCCTTGATCTGGAGCTCAAGGCAGGTATCTGATGCAACAAATTTTAGTATTTTCTGCCTGGATCAAGAAGCCAGGGAGAGCAGGAGTTTGCTCCAACAGATGCCATCCTCATGCTGACAGCCGCTTTGCCTGGCTCTGATATCAGTCTGGGGAGTTGCTCATCTCTTGGCAGAATTCAATTAATAAGATACTTTTCATTATTATATATCTTCCATATGAGTGTTAATTTGGGATAATAGAAAAAATATATGGCTTTGTCCCTAGTATCAAGCAGCCTGAAGACTTAAAGGGCTCAGGAACAAGTCTAGCCTTAATGCATTGTCTGACACTTCCCACCCAGAGCTAGAAGTAGACCATTACAAAGTTGAAGGCTGCCATATCCTGGGAGTTCACTTAAGGAATCAGGACCACGGAGCGAAAATCATCCAGAGACAAAATTGACTTGTGAAATGAGCCATGAACTTGATGATGTAGTTGTGTGGGCAGAAGCCCAAGTGGCTGGTTTCTGGGCAGGGAAGGAGGTTGCTCATCTACTCCTAAAGACCTCAGACTTATGACCAGGCAAATCTACTCAGGAAGACCATTTTGCTTGGGCATCTCTGCTTCTGGAATAGAGAAAAGGAACCAAATGTGAATTTATTTTATTATTCTTATTTTTTTGAATTTGTTTTAATGGAAGTCTCTTCACTGGGATTTCCCATCACCCACAACTCACACCCACGCTTCATGTAATGCTGTCTGGTTACAAAGGTCGTTGGGGGAAGGCCAAGATATGGAAATGGAGGTGTGATGGGAAGAAACCTGCAGTAAAAGAGACGCATCAGTTTAGGGTGCATGCAGCTACAAGTCACAGTAAACTGTAAGCATGGGTTGCTTCATCTAATCTCACCTCCCAGACAGCTGCACCTTCTCAGGGAGGCCCTGGATTTGTGGTGGAAAGAGCACTGGGCCAAGGGTCCTAGTCTTGACTCATTACTTGCTTTCTTTCCAAACCCTGTTTTTCCATCTGAACAAGGAGGGAGGGTGATCTAACTTCTCTAAAATATAGGTTCTAACGATCCAGGAGTCAGTAGATAAGTGATGAGATAGAAACTTGTAGACCACTAGAGAGGGGCAAGCCTTGGAGGGGTGTGTAGTGAGGGCCTCAGAGAGCGGGGGCTGTCTGTGTGGGGGGAGTGGGAGGTGGTATGGCAGACCTTTGAGAAGTAGGAGGAAGTAGTCCTCACTTTGTGATTATGTTCAAAGCCCCAAACTGACCTGGGTTTTTTGGAATAAGTTAAGTGAGGGTATCTACCACAATGCTCAATAAATGTTAGTCTGCTGCTCTCTCCCTTTCTATAGGTGAAGCCCACCTTCCCTATGTAGGACCACCTCACCGAGACAAGAAAGAGAAGCACTTCTGGTTTGCAAATGCAAACAAATGCCTACCTCAAGACTTCCTTTAAAAAAGAAATTTTCTTACAATTAAAAAACAAAGTACATACACACAGATACACACACGTATAAGCATAGCATAATTTTGCAAAGACCACAGTAGACTCCAGTCACCAAATTAAAAATAACAATATAAAAAATTTTATAGGAGTTCAGGTGGATCTGAGAATATTCCTATTTATAGACTCACACAATAAAATAGTAGCTGAATTAAAGATTTGTTTAATGCAAATATTTGGCATCCTGCCAGAAGGACCATAAGGCTATTGTCAAATCAGTTAAATTTCTGCTACAAGCAGTAAGGGAGGCCATCTGCTGTAGTTGGCAAAGAAATTAACATATTTCAAAATGCAAACACATCTCAGTCTTTCCCTACAGACCTCAAAGCAGGCACCTTGACTATAGACAATTTGGATCTAATTTTTCACCCAATGTCTTTAAATAGGCAAGAGACATTAGATAATACATATTCTATTTATTTGCTATTATGAAGGATGACAATTTCTTAGCTTAATACTTCGTGCCTTCTTCATGGATACATGGAACAGACTGATCGATCTCGGAGGGGAGGAAGGTAGAGCTGAAAGAGTGTTTGAAATGACTAGGGAGAGAAAGAGTAAAGAGAAAAACCATTGGTAGAAGGTCAGAGGATTTCTATATTTAAATAACAGGCATAGGGTGCTAATCCCTGAAAGAGACCAAATAAGGGGTCTGAGGTAGAAAGTGAATCAGAATACAAAGTTATAGAAACCAAAGGAACAGCGTTACTGGGTTTACCAATAATAAAACCACCAGTACTTTTTGAAACAGCTTCCAGGCAAGGTAAAGCTAAAGGAGTTCATTGTCACCAAGTTATTATTACATGAAATGTCAAAGGGATTTACTTAAGAAAAAGATCAAAATAATGAACATTAAAATGACAATGAACTCACAACTATCAACAACTGAATCTAAAATATAAAAACAAAAGCCAACCAAGCAAACAAAAATAGGAAGAGAATCATAGGTATGGGGATCATTTGGAGGGTTATCAGCTGGAAGGGGGAAGGGGAAGAAATGGGGAAATGGTGCAAAGATTAAGAAGCATAACTGGTTGGTACAAAATAGACAGGGGGAAGTTAAGAATAATATAGGAAAGGGTGAAGCCAAAGAATTTATATGCACAACCCATGGACATGAACTAAGGAGGGTGAGATTGCTGGAGGGAAGGTGGGTACTGGGTGGAGGGGAGCAAAGGGGAAAAAAACTGGGACTACTGTAACAACATAATCAATAAAATATACTTAAAAAAACTTATTTATAGCAATGCATATCAAAATCAACCTCTATAGGTTTAACAAAAATCCTAATTTTGGTCTTCTCTTATGGTAACAGGTACTGAGGCAATTTATGGTAATACCTGATTTTTCATCTCAGACGGCAGGCGGTATAGTTCAGTTTACACCAGTAAACAGTCTGCTTCTAAATGTAGTCTTTACTAAGAACATTCTTTTGCTCTGTTCTTAACTCCTCAGTGCGAATTCTCTTTTTACTACACAGCATACTATACAATATATACCTCTAGTTGGCACTTCTTAAAGAACATGTAATTAGTTCTTCAGAAGACCAAGCACCTCTCAAAAACAGGCACAAGATTTTAAGTCCCTTGTATCTTCCTAGGTTATGAAACTCATTTGATGGATGACTTCATGCTCCAGGAAATGGGCCCTCCCCCCAGCTATAAAGGATGACTCAAGAATCTAAGCTAACTCGTTTTAGGGTGGGCCACCTCTTTTTGTCCAGAGGCTAAATGGAGGTTGGAGAGTGGGAAAGGAGTACCTAATGGGAGATTCTGGGATTTTTTTTTTTTTCTGAGAAGAGGTTGAGAGCTGTCCTTACCACCTTGCTTGTGATGTATAAAGATATAATATTTGGAGCTGTGGCAGCCATATTGTGCCCTGAGGCAACAGAAACAGAAAAGTGAAGTTGAAGATGATGGAACATAAACACAGCATCTGGTTCCTGACAACATGGAGCCATTAAATGAATCCTGCTGTCTCCAAAATTCTTAATCTAGAAGTATGTGGTGTCCTTATGGTTTTAGCCAGTATGAGGTTTTCCTTTACTTGCAACCAAAAGCACCTCAGGTACTAGACATATCCCCCCACCCCCCACCCCCGATCTTCTTACTGGTTCATTATATCCACAGGTTCTTGCTTTGTTCATCTGCTCTTGATTATTTAAATACTTATTTTAAATCAACATCTAGGTAGCTAATTACTTTTATCCTGAGTGATTGCTGATTGTCATTCTTAGAATTGGTTTCATTTTCCTCAGGTACTTTAGAATTCTGGTTTGAGGCTCATGTTGTGTAGGAGTCTTCCTGCTCTTCACCTCCTCCCTTCTGCGTTTCTACTCTCTTCTTTCCTTTTATAAATGCTCCTACCACCTGTCCAAACTCAGGGCTCCAGTCCTGTGGTGATAGTAGGGCTATCATGGACCTACACAGGCCTGTACAGACAGACAAGTGGGCTGTTTGGCTCAGGCCCTGGCTACAATATATTACAGTTTCTACAATATACGTTATTTGCTTCATCTCAGTTTCTTTCAAGAGTGAGGAGACTCCATATCAAAGCCTGGTCTCATTACTCTGTAGGAGTTGAAATTTCTGGCTGCCCTGCTACCAGACCTACAACTCAGGTTCTGAATTACAAGTTCAGTATACTTAATCACTTTGTATGTTTGGTTTGTTTAAATTGCTTTTGAATACCGCTGTACTTTAAAAATCTTGTCCATTTTTTCTATTACTTTTATTTGAAACCTCCCAAAAATACATATCTAGGTACTCCGTAAGCTGAGCTTTAAAGCAAACATTATACAAGTGAGCAAAAACAAAAAAAAATTTTTTTTGACAACATAAAGCTCTATGCCATGTGCCATTAGTAAGTCCTTAGTGAACAGCAGAGCTCTAATAAATAATATGTGTTATCCTTCTGGATTAAGATCAAAGAGCATATTGGCAGCATTGTTTTTACCTTGTACTGATTTTTATCCACTTCCCCAAATTTCATGAGCTCAAAGAAAGAATGGTATCAGGTCCGTTCATAAAATAGTATGTTGCCTACATAAAAATAGACCCCATAAATCATCTTAAGATCCAGTCAGTTTAATATAAAATGTTTTTAATTGATTTTGAAAACATTTAAAAAACAATTTTTGAGCACTTTCAATAAAAAAAGAGAACTGAAATGCTACTGCAATATTCAACTACTGTAGTTTTAGCAGGTACAACAGACAACAAAACATTGGGGAAATCTGACTTTTTGCACTAAATGAAAACATAAAACAGGGCTTGTTTTTGTCATTTATGGTGTAGTTAAGCACATTATAGTACAAGACTATTATATGAACCTCAGATGCACTGCACAAAACACTTTCCTTCTTTTCAGTTCAAAAGTCAGTGCTTATTGCAATTATATGCAAAATTATTTACTTCATGAAGTCTTATCATGATAAACAGTATGCAAAATGTTTTAAACATCAAAACAATGAAAATAATCTGAGAAAAAGAACATATTCAACAATAACTAAGCAGAATTAGTAAACATAAAAAAGTAAATAACTTGTGAATAACTATGCTTGCCTGGTTAACACTGAACCAGTTTCAATACAGCCAAGAAAAAAAAAGTGGTTACAGGAATACCTAGTACTGTACAAGATAAGTCAATAACACTCATGCACATTTTGTGATCATGTATTAACATGGTGAAGCAAACTAAACTTAATTCTTCCTGCTGTAATATTCTCATGTAAGAGAATAAGAAATAGAAATATCTCATTGAGATCAATGCACATTGCTACATAAGACAAGTTTATCTGTCACTTTGATGACATTTTGTCTTTTCATAATGAAACACATTTAAAAAGTTTAATCTGTGGACTGTACTGGTTGCATTTATCCTAAGAGATGTGCCTACCACAGGTTCAACAAATTTAGTGCAATATATGAACCCCAGAAAGTTTGCTGGACGAATTCAACCAAATTTAAAGTGTTTGCTGCAATACTGTACAGGGGGTTAAAAATCCTCCAGTTTTTATTTTACTTTTTTATCAAAAAAGATTTCATTATTTTTATATTAGTAGGAAGTTAATAATGTAAACATGGGATTAGAATGGCCTCAAAATCTCCTTTTCAGAGTATCTCATATAGAAAGGCTCTCATCATTTGTTCAAAGAAATCCCACAGTTTCCTTTGGGTGTTGCATACTTTGGTGTGCAGTAGTGCTGTGTCTCAATGTACAGTGAAGAAATAACTAGCATAAGAAAAAATATCTAACAGATCATTAAATCAAGATAACAGCAAACACACACAAATGCCAATAAAACTAGGACATATCAATATATAAACCTCTGAGCCAACCCTAGCACCATTTATTTATCAAAATATATTAATACCCTACCTTGCAAATTTTGTGAACAATGAAATCTTATTAAATTACACCCTTCATCACAATCGTTAAATATTCATTGATTGTAGTCTTCTGACTGGCTTACTAATTGAGGTAAAGGAAAACTTAGCTAGGTTCAAGGTAGCACAGCGATGGTTTAACGTTAGCTTTAAAAACTTAATGGCAACTTTTAAATCTATCTGAAAATAATCTTGAAAAGAGTTAAATGGAGCTGTCAACTAGTGAGCAGATTTGTGTCAATAAGAAATTCATAAATAATTATTCATAAAACAAAATGGGAGCCACTGAGAGAAACATTTTAAAACAAATCCTGAGTGCTTATTTTGCAATTGTGGTTATCACAATAAATAAATTAAGCATGTAATAAAATGCTCCTCTTCTTCAAGTAATATTGATATCCCCCTTTGTTTTATCAGAGATATAGATTTGTGGCTTCAGACCTCAGGTGGTAAAATGTGTTTTGCTCTGTTTTTTTATGTTATCTCCCTCCTGCTTGTTTTTCAAAGAGGTCCCATGATCAAATTATATTACTATATTCAGGAGGAGCAATGGAGTCTGTTACTACATTGAGGACTTAAAAAATACTATAATTAAAGAAACTTCAAAATAAATCTTAAATAGAATTCTAATATGTGCATGCAGCCATTGTGAAGAAACTAAGTAAATTCTTTTACTATCCTTCTAAATCCCTCTATCTCAGTTACCAAATAACAAAACATAAAATTTTTTCTAACATGCTTGCTTTTATTCTATTAAATTACAATGTTTGGAGATATTTGTGTGTGTGTGTGTGCTGGCTCCACATTAAAATCAACATTTTAAAACAAGATTAATGCAAGGTCACAAATGTAAATGGCTACTCGTTTTTCCTCTAAAAAATTATAGTGCAGCTTTTGCTTTCCTTAAATTAAGTTAATTTTTCGTTATTTTTTTCCTATTTAAGCCCTTCATTGCAGGTGCAAATGGTACTGAAGTCCCAGAAAGTCCAACAGAGATTTTTCATTCTACAGTAGCTCTATGCTTCAAGCCTAAATACTTAAAATAACCTGAATATCATCCCTGTTTCAAGAACTTCTTATCTACAATTCACCTTACCTATGATTTTATACCTAAAAGATAATGCCAACAACAAAAAGCCTCTAAATCCTGTGTAGATCAACCAATGACTTAAAATGAACTTACACAAAATAAAGATCTAGCCTGCTCTTGTAAAAGCTGGTTAGTCAATTCTAGCAAAAAATGTGATTAAAATGGGGAACATTATACAATTTAAAACCTAATACTTGTTCTACAGCCTACTGTCTTTTCAGAAACTTTTAAAGAACTGAGGCAAGTCTAACCATTTCCTATTGAAGAAGAAACCACTTCTGCAGCAAACTCTTTTAAAATGTCACAATTAATAGTAAGTGTTTCTGCTGCGGGAGGCACTTCCATTAAGACAAATACAATACATATGTCTTTAGATACAGTGTGCTACATATTATAAAACACAATTTAACCCAACATTTCAACAGTAGGATGGTCCTTGCTTTCTATCCATTCAAAACCTGATGAAGTCATAGAGCTCATAGATTCACTGCAAATTTGTTGAAATAATGGGTCATTCTTTAAGTCTTCCAGTGTAGCTTCATCATCTTGTCCCTGCTGACGACCTGGATCAAACAGTAGATTTGGGTCTAAAGTGTTCAAATCGTTGATGCTGCCTGAGAGCTCAGAAGACAACCTGATATCGCTAGGGAAATCAGACGCAGTATTGGTGAGATCAGACGCCACCTGACCTACCAGCCGCTGGTTGGTTTGCAAGCCGTCTCCACTCAACAGGTCTTTAACAGTGCTATTGAAATCTAATTGTTGCTCTCCTATTTCTGATTGTGCTTGATTATCTCCAGGAGAAAAACTGATCTGATCGGTGCTATTACTTTTGGTGAGGTAAGATGGTGTTTGGAATTCATATACAGAAGTGCTGGAATCGATCATATTCTGAGGATTGGCACTAGGAAAAACAGCGGAGGTTTCCAAAATCTGAGTGAGATTCATCCGAGCTGTGTAGTTGGAAGGCAGGTTGTTCATGCCCAAACCTCTCACTGCATCATCATTGTCAGAATCCAGTTTACTCAACAAAACATTGGTTATCTTTTTACTGTTTGTTTGCTTCTGAAGAGCGTTTGGGAAGGCTGTCTGCATCATGACTGTCAATGGAACTGACTGACTTCTTTGAGCGATGTTGTTGGCACATGCGTCTGTATGGACATTTGTGAAGACGTGAACTTCTGGGGTTACTGGACTTCCAAAGGGCATCACATTAGATCGGGGGATATTAGATACTGGATAGAGGGTGCTTCCACTAAGATTACGTTGGCGATGAACAGCAGGGCTCACACTCCGGCATCTGAAGTTGCTGCTGGCAGATGAATTAGTTCCTTTATTATCGAGAGGGGCAGGGACTGCAAACCCCTCCTGTTTGTTGGTGTTATTTACAGTGGCACCTTGATGCTGCACAGGAGAGACAGGAGTCAAACGACCAAAATGAGTGTCATGATGTCTGGGCTGGGACTGATAAGACTGTCCAGGCACAGCAAAAGCATGAGGTTTCCTGAAACGGTCTTCCACTAGTTCCTGATAGCTTGGGAGAATGCCATGTCCAGAAACGGATGAATTACCAACCCCACTATACCCGTTATTCATCCATTCAAGCTTGGTTTTGTCGGGGTGTGTGGCCATGGGTCTTTGCATCGGTTTCACAGGACTGCTTGAAACAATGCTGGCATCATGATATGCCATACTCGAGCTTATAGGAGTAAATGCAAACGGGTTCCTGCATTCGACAGGGCTGGGAGGGACACTACTGCTGCAGTTAGAATGTGGAGTGCCAATGGGTGTGTGCCGACTGCTTCCTAAAGCGCTATCCACAGGTGTGGTCTGGGCGAGCCTGGAGCAAGGGCTCTCCCGGGACAGACTCTGAGACCCAGCAATCATTTCAGATGTGGGGGTTGGGGTCGGGGTCGGGGTTGGAGTGGGTGTGGGCGTGGGCGTGGGCGTGTGGATCGGAGTGCCATTGCTGTGGATTGGATGATAGAAGTGGGTGCTGGAGGTGTGAGATGACATTGGAGCTCCTGGCGTTACTGACTGATTCTGAAGGGTCATTCCCAAACAGTTACCATAAGAATGAGAATTGTTCATCGACATTTGCTGCTCCATAAGCACCAGCTCTTCCACAATACTATCTTGTGTAAGTTCATCATCAAAAGGAAAGTAGCTTTCATTCGTCTGGGAAACAGAAGGCTCAAACTCTTTCAGATCAGACTGTAGAGGTAACTGATCTGAAGGCTGTGCTTGAATTTGATTCAAAGAAGATTCTTGTATCTGGTTGTGTAGCTGCTGGGTATACGTGTCCTGCGGCATTCCTTCTAATTCCCAAACAGATTTCTCTAAGTCATTGATATCAGAGTGCTCGGGAATTGTCATAACACTGATATCTTGCTGTTGTTCACAGGCGGCGGATACAAACTCAGAATCCTTAGTGATCTGTTGCCATTCATTTGGATTAAAGCTGCCATCTGTTTTTGAATCACTGTCCAAGAGAAAGACGCTTCCTTCAAGTTTTACTTTTATACCTGGAGATGATGATGGTGTTTGCTGTTCCAAACCTGAATCACTGGTAGTAAGAGCAGAAGAATTCAAGGGTTGGTTTGCCATCATTTGTGAATTGACATTTATTGGTACCTTGCTAGGACTTGGAGCACCTACTGTCAAGCTTTCTGTTTTCCCTGAATGTGGAACCTTTTGGTCTTTCTTAACACTGCCTGGTTTCTGACCTTCTATGGTAACTGCAGAAAGCTGTTCCACAATTGGTTTCTTTACAGGAGGCACCTGGGACTCTTGCAGTACAGAAGACAGTCGCTTTCTTGGACTTTTAGTGCATAATTTAGGGTCTTTATTTATTGAGTCACCATTAGATGGTGAGCTGGTGCTGGTGAATGTTAAGTTCTGAGTGGCAACTGAGAGAGTGATAGTGCTTTGATTATTGCCTGTCGAAGTGCCTGGTAGAATTTCATTACAGCGACTTTTACATTTGGTCCTCTGGTCACAGACCTTAGTTGCTTTTATTTCAGTGACACCTTCATTTGAAGGTTTTTGCACTACTCCATCGGTATTACTTTTCTGTCCCGAAAGGGCACTAGGCATTGTTTTAGGAGCTTTAGTACCATCAGAGTTCTCTTGGCACTGTATAGGATGCTCATCTGATGAGATTTCCGGTTCCTTTTTGACTTCCACAGCAGATGTTCCCCCGGCACCACTGGTCTTGGATCCAGGAGACTGAAGGGAAACAACAGAACCATTCTTGATCTGTGGAAAGGTCCTTGATTCTTCTGTTGTTCCTGTAGCACTGTTTACTGAGGCAGAATGTTTAAGAGGGGCACTACTGTTGCTGGGTGTGAGGGATATTGCTGTCATTTTCACCACATTTAGAGAACTCATGTGTGAAGTGGGTACAACAGCGGTTTTGATGGGACTGCTAGTAAAGAGGACAGTAGTTGGAGAGCGAATGGTGAGTGCACTGGTGTTGGCTGGTTTAGGTAAGATCTGAGGGTAGCGGTTCCGGGCAGAACGATCCCCGCCAGGACTGGCTGGAACGTTCTGAGGAGTCTTTGGTGCCTGTTTCACAGACTGCATGTGCTGAGTGACCACTTGTACATTGAGGGGAAGAACTTTGCCATCAGAAGAACTCATTGGACTTGGTGATGTTACCAATTGCCTGGTCCGCTGGACCTATTAAAAAGTGAAAAACAAAAAATCAGATTTAACAAGTCTAGAATATTAACAGTAAATCACATATCTATATAGCATTAAGACATTTTCATAAATTTTATGCTTAAAAGAAAAAGATAGTTCCTGTTAGATGAGAGTTCTAGACCAGTTCTATAAAGCCTCATAAATATTACAATAAATGGAACATTGTGCAATAATAGTTATAAAATACATTATGTAAGAAGAGAAGAACATTAAGATAATGAATATATACTAAAATAATTATTTTAAATGAGATTATAAGAAAAGGAGATAAAATCTTGAAGAAACACACAACTATAAAGGTATATACAGAGTCTGTGCCAAGAAGATGACTCACTCACAGGGAGACTGTCTTACAAATGGCCTGCCTCGGGTGTTAGCAACTAAACCACAGTGGGTAAGTCTCAGATAAAGCTATTGTCTCTTCAAGTTTGCTCTACAGTGACTAGTGCAAGAACACAGTTGCCAGGTAGTGCATGTTTTATGACATGATAACAATGATGATTGAGAACAAGAAAAACAACAGGATGAAATATCTCCTTAACAATATCATCAATAATAGCATAACATACTACCTTATTTTAGCACAATACACTCTCATTTTAAAAGCCCCTTTCATCATAACCTCAGTTGTGTGAGAGAGGAAAGAACAAGACCGCAACCTCTATCTGTTGATAAGGGAGCAAGGCTTGGAATAGCTAAGGGACTTGCCCAAGGCCCAATGTCCAGCAAGCCACAGAAGCTAGGTCTATGTTAAAACATTACAAGTTTGCTCTGAATGTTAAAAAGAAAAAAGTTTAAAACACAAAAAAGTTCGCAATTCTGTCAACTCTCAAAATGTCTCATCTCTTACATAAAGCTCTGACTGGCTGTATGCATATTTTATATATCTTGGATCTTTATATTCTTACTTATGTTCATTTTATAGCTCATTTTGTAATCAACAGGTATATTTTGAATAAAAGGCAGCCAACTAAAGCGGAATCTATCGTCACAAAATCAGTTTATAACTGAATCTACACCTCTATTTGCCTCCTTCTAATGTGCCACTTTTAATTAAATGATTGATTTCCCATCATCCCAATAAGGCCAAACACTATTTAATGATATTACCGGAATGGGACTAGGGACAGCTGCCACAACGATACCAATAGGTTGAGGAGAAAGGATTGCAGGATTTCCATTAGAAAGACTGGTCACTCCATTGGTTGCAGTGCCTTCTGATTTTTTTGCTGAGGATTCTCCTGGCAAAGGGGATTGTAGTTTCTGCTCCTGCTGCTTCTTCTGGATTTTCCGTTGCAATTGCTGTTTAGCATCAATAGGCGATGGCAAAGTCTTCACTTGAGGCTGAAAGGAATTACTTTCAGCTGTAGGTATAAAAGCAGAAGGCTGGGTAATTCCTTTAATTCCTGAAAATAAACAGAAAGAAGAGCTAAAGTAAGCACTCTCCTTCATAAAAGGTACTTATAGCTCAGTTTGAGTATGTAGCCAGCTACAGGCAAAGCAACCAGAACCACCAAATTTTAATTCACAGTTTCTTTATAAAGCATCAGTATTAGGTTTCCAAGGTATAAACAAACATCTGTCAATATGGTCTTAGTGGGACACCTTAAAATAAGGTTCAACTCAGGTGACAGTTTCAATAAAAACCAGCAATAACAGATGAAGATTTTGAATAGCAGCTATGTCATAAATGTGCAGAAGCTAAGATAAATGCCGAGAGCATGTTTTATATTTTATCAGATGTCAGAAATTTCCCTCCCTCCTTCTCTAACAGAAATCCATGAATTTTCATGACTTTTCATATTCAGCCCACAAGGGGCACTCAATAAATATTTATTGAAACCATCCATATCTTAGAAAAAAATTGTATGGAAATGTCTTTAATTCCACCAGAAATTCATGAAAATAGGTACTACTATTTTAACTGCTACTGTATAATTATTTCAGTACAACCTATGAGAAATTAAACAGGTTCTTAAAAAGTCTGAGGTTAAGGTATTTTGAAAAAGTGTCACTGAGAAAAAGGAATGATGAAATAAACAAGAGATAAATTTTAATTTAAGAAAAAATTGATCATATAACAATTTTTTAAAAAGTTCACTTCACATTTCAGGTATGGCATCAGGGCTATTAGAGAGGAAGCTGTGGTTGGTAAAGACTGGAGAGAGAATGAGAGGAGAACAGGGTCCGGCAGGTGCCCCTGCCATTCCGTCCCCTAGCCCTGTTTCTGCTTTTCATTGTTCAATTAATGACAACTTGGGGAGGGAGAGACTGGAAGGAGGGAAAGACGTGACTGCAACTAAACTCTCTCCCACTCCTCAACATTGACCCCACCCCCAATATCTCCTAAGTATATTTTTTTCTCTTCAAATCCAGCCCAAGTTGCTCGGTTCCCTCCTGGCCCCCAGCCTCAGCTCTGGCTTCTCAGCACCTGCACCCCTGAGAGTTCCTGCCAAAGGCTCAAAGCTGTCTTCCCCCTACTGCCAGGGTTTCTGGACAGGAATGAGTTCCAAGCAGCTGTTACAAAAGGACGTTTGTAACACAACCTGTTCTCTGTAATATGGAGACTAAATTTATAAAAAACCAAATTCACCTTCAAAGGACGAGGATTAATCACTACGAAAGGTATTTAAAAAAAACGTGGCAATGGCTAAGAACAAAATTTCAAGAGAGATTCTAAAAATGTTTTGAGTAATAATGCAATTTTTAGTCAACTTCCCAAACTGACTACTTTCACAAAGGGAAAACATGTTTACAATTGTAATTCTTTGTATTTTTGTTTAAAAATACACTTTCCTTTACATTTTATGTTTTAAAAATTCAACATTTCTTCCAGACTTTGGGAACAATGTGGGAAACAATAGAGAGAGATGCTTCTTTTCCCCGTAATACCTTCTAAGTCCTCAACTTGTTCAAGTACCCTTCCATCTGTGAGCAGGGGTGGGAGAAAAAGAACACAGAAAGTTGAAGGGCCCCTATTTTTTAAAACTTTTTTGCCAGAAGATAAGGAGACAGTATGGTGTAACTGAGTTAACCTGGGCTTTTGAGAGAGATCAGTCAGATTTCAAATCCTGGCCTCACTACTTATCTGCCCATGGACAAAGTACTTAACCTCCCCAAGTCTGTTTTTGGGTCTGTAAGATGGGGCTGAATATCACCTACCTCAAGGACTGCTGTGGAATAAATGAGGTGACATATGCAAGCTATCTAGCTAGAGAAGGCTGCCCAAGCACTCTCCCACTCATGAACAGGTAAATGCAAACAGATCTGTGTCATACAGTTTACATTTAGACAGGAAAAATTATGACAAGGTTCTAAGAGATTATTTTGCTGAAGTGGGTCCTCAACTGACCATAAAATGAAAAGGACAAAACAATTACACATTACACCCCCCCCACACAAAACTTAAAAGTTTCTGATAAGTATAAACTAAAAGAAAAAAGATTATTAAAATAATTAAGATAAAAAAGTGAAATTATTTCAGAGACTATAATTCTGGCTGAAATAAATCTTTTTAAATTTAAAAATATTTACATTAAATAATCAGCAGAATCATCTCTGGAAAACAAGTTTTATGTCAACGCATTTTTTTCCCCTATAGAAATTATAATTTCCTAGAGTAATAACACAATCTACTCACTCTTTTTTAGGCTTATAAGGGTATGACCAAAATGTAACATTTAAAAAATTTCATCAGATACTTACACATCCATTCATTTAGAAAGAAGTAATTTATCCCAACAATACTGTCAATTCCTAAAACTGTGAATTCTAAAATTCCTATTTGAATGAAAATACTCATTTGCATATTAAAACCACTAGCTATTTTATAAAATGTTTCATAGTTTATTTTTTTGATGTTTATGAGTTTATCTGAGCCAAACTGACCATGTATGTAGGGAGCAAGATACTCCAGGGGAGTAACAGTTTGTAGCTTCTTTTATGCATCTGAAATTAAGGAGGGAGCCATATGGAAGTGGGAGGAAGCAAGCTGGGCACAGAATTTATAGGACTGTTAACAAGATTAGGGGCTTTCTTGAGGATTACTACCCGCTTCCTGGAGTATTCTGCTATTTCAAAGGTGTGTTAACATAGGTAACCTAGGTCTAGCTTAAAGCCTTTCCCTAAAGAAGTTACAGGTCTGGGCCACGACTACCCACCATGACTTGCCCAGTGAGGAATTTTCTATTTTTTGTAAGACTAAGGCATCTCTCACATTGTCCAAAGATCATTTTATTTATAAGCATTAGTTTCTGGGATAGGAGTCTTTCAAGTAATTTAAAAATTTAAGCTTATCTAATATTTATTAATTTAGGTACACATATGTACTTAAACGTACATATTCATGTATGGAAAAGTTAATATCAAGTGGGAAGTCTTAAAAGTTTCGTATCTCAGCAGAGCAATATACATAACTATAGCTTTAAGCTTTAAAATGGAAGCACTGTTATAATTACTATTTTTGTTGGCTCCACAAACCCATATGAATTTATTGTTAAGTAAAGAGCGAACGCATACAAATACTACGGAGAAAAAAAAATTCTTTGGCTAAACTTGTCTTTTCCTACCAGCTCTAAAGATAACACTCCTGTCAGTTTTACTTGTTAACAATAATTTTGTACCTGGTGGTGCTGCTGCCATTACAGTTAGAGCTGCCATTGACTTGGTGCCTATATAATGACTTTTTACAAGGAAGCGGGCTAATTCCAAGACTGTGTCAAATGGCTGGCTTAACACTTTTTGGGCCCATTCGCACACAAGACGGCAAGCAGAAGAAATAACTTCCTCGTCGATATTTTGAAGCTGCCCAGAAGGTTCAGCTCCTTCCAACTAAACAAAAGAAAAGGAAAGTTAAATTTTAAAAGAGCGTTCAGAGAAATGAAACTGAAGCACATTCAAGATACGTAATCTTTGATGATATAATCCAAATCTGTCAGGTCAAAGCACCATGAAGTGATCTGTTGGCAGGCATGTAAGACCCTTGCAAATTAACAGCCCATCTATGCCTGTACCCACCAGTACACAGGGATCAGTAGCACTGTGAATATAACATTTAAACAGTTGTTAAACATATATGAAGACTAAGAAATAGTTTAAATCTTTCTAAAAGTCCTTTCTGATATCAATAAAACTATACCCCTAGTCATATTTTCTCTTCTGAAAACATTTATAATATGCGCATTATCCTACAACTTAATTCTTCCTCCTGACAATATATGTATTATTATATATACAAAGGATATATTTACAAATAGGCAAGTTTAGGTCTATCTTGTTCCCCTTAATTTCAGAAGTCATGTTGATTTAAGGCACATACGTTAACATTTTTCAGCCACTGTTGATTTTTTTTCTCATTTATTTTGTAAAAGGCATAGTTCCTGGTCCCTGGTTTTATCCAAATGAGACTATGCAGCAGGCATTTCAATGCTGATATTAAAGGTACAACTCAACTTATTAAAAAGAAAAGGCAGAATTCTTACCCCATCTCCAGTTTTGTGAAAGTCAAGATTGGGCAGTGTTGGCATATGAACAAAAGCTTTTTTTCTTAGTCCACTGTAGCAATACGTAATAAACAGTTAAGGCCTAAAGTATTCTAAATTAAATGAACTGTGTACATAATTAGAACTTGAAAAGTAATCATATATGAAATGAAAATAAAATCTGAATGAAATAACATCTACTTTTTGAGTTCTTCAGTAAAACCTTAATATTATAAACTCAGGATTTTTACTCCTTTGAAATGGGAACAGTCTTTGTAGAATGTTACTGTCTTAAGTGAAACAAAATAATTCTCATCTGTTATAAATTTAATGAATAAATGTTTCTAATAAGCTGTGCCAGCCACCAGTAACAAACAGGTCAGAAGGAAAGAAATATCCAGATGGAAACCTGGAACAGAGAAGGGAAACTTTAGCCCAGGGCACTGGGACAAAAACAACTCTTAAGAGTGTCACAAGGGCTTTAACCTTTTCATTTCTCTTTTTCCACTGAAACACACAGGATTATCACCTGCAACATGCCAAAGACACATGAAGACATTTTGTTTATAATCAGAAAACAAGGACAGACCGTGTAACAAGTGAATAAAGAACACCTGGAACCATTTTAGAAAAGCAGCCTTCCACCACCACCCCCTTCCTCTCCTCTCCTCCGTAGCAGTGAATCTGTATGCTGTGAAAAAGGCCAAGAGCTAAACAAAGAGAGAGATGAAGTACTTCTAATACCATACAGAGGCCCTCTATCTTCTTCCAAGAGTAGGTAGAACTTTAATAAATTCTCAATGTTCATGTCCTTATTTCTATTTGCTCCTAAGTATTTCTCCATCAGAGGAAGAATCTGGCTTTAATTTTAATATAGACTTTAAGTGGTTGGCTGAAAAATACTTTAAAGCAGGAGTCCCCAACCTCCAGGCTGTGGACCAGTACCGATCCGGGCCTCTTAGGAACTGGGCCACAGAGCAGGAGGTGAGCTTGAATGTAATGCGCTTGAAGCTTGAATCACCCCGAAACCCCCCCGGCCCTTTAACCCCAGTCCATGGAAAAACTGTCTTCCACGAAACCGGTCCCGGGTACCAAAAAGGTTGGGGACCGCTGCTTTAAAGAGAGTACTAATATTCCAGTACAAGTTCCACAAGAAATATTTTGAATGTTAAACATTTGCAAAGGAGATTCCTATGTTTCTAAATTAGAGGAAGGAAAGAAAGGAAACTAACACCGTCCTTCATTTCTATTGATAATTGATGATTGCTGTACTGTGGCATGTCTCGATCATTCTGATTGCTAAAGAAAAGGAGATAAGATCATTAAGAACACATTACAGTGACAGAAATAAGGTGAAATCTACCACAATCTTAATAAACGCTATTTGTTATTTCTCTTGCAGTTCGATAAGTAGCTAGGAAAATAAATTTGTAATTATTCTACTAAGTACTTTTGCATTGTTTTTTTTAATAATTTAAATTTATTTCTAAATACAGTAGTTGTTGGTTGAACTACAACAGCAAATGTTCTGTAATAAGTGAAAATTTAGAAATTACTAAAAACCATCCTGGTAAAGGATATTTAGATTTGCCTCTTGTGCCCAGACGACGTGCCTTCATGTTTGGAAAGACATTTTTCATTATCTTTCCAAAGTCAGCAGCACTTAGTGGATGGTAACCAAGATTGTCACAATAGCTCCTGCAAAAGAAGGAGTGACCAATTTAGAGAGCAATAGAACTCAGGATTATACAGCACAGTGCTATTTCAATACAAGTTGATTCCTTTGACAAAGTGAAGAAACACATCATCTTCAAGTCACTCACCACAATATTCACTGATATATGATCATCATTCCCTGGAGACTAACTCAGGGTTAGTTTATTTTATCCTCAGGGTATACAGTATCATTCACTGCCTTCAGTAGCAGTGAAGACACTTTCAGTAAGAGATATATTGCTAGCATCAAGTTTTTCAACTACAATCCAACCCTGCATTCTGAATTGAGTATATCCAGACCAAACAGTAAGGCTATAAGTTTCCACATATATACACATATGTATATGTATCAAGTACATATATGTATATATTAGAGATATTAGAGACAAAATACTACATGATTTAAAATAGAAACATGACATATTAGAACAAAAAGGGACCTTATAGATCACCTATACCAACACTCTCATTTCACCTATAAGGGAAAGAACGAAGCCACAGAGAGAAGGTCCAAAGGTCCAGTGTTCTCTCCTCACCCCTACCCTCATTACTATTGCCAGGAAAAAAGTACTTTTTAAGGCAGTAACTTCAAGTGAGACCAGGGAAACAAACTCAGTCTTAATTACTCCTGGAATCAGCTGTTGTTATTCTCTAAAGGTGCCAGTCACAGATAAAAGGACAATCCCTCCTCTACCAGCTCAGCAGCAGGCTAAGGCCACATCTTGCTGTGGCTGCCAAGACCTTCCTCACAGCCACTGGCCTTTCAGAGAACCACTACCTGAGAAATACCAAAGTCAGAGGAATTCCCAAGTACTTCAATCAAGTCTCCCCACCTCACTGCCCCCAATCCATTTCAGCATCAACCAGAGCAGCTTCTTGATAAAGACATGCATGTGGTGGAGAGCCTAAGCAAGATTTAGGAAGAAGAAACAAAGGAAGAGAACTGGCAGGCCTAGTGGGCAGGGAGGGTATAACTGTAATTGGGACTTGAGTTCTTGTAGATAGTGCAATAAATATACTGGCAACATTCCTGAAGTGATCTGAGCACAAGAAGTTGAATTGGGAGACACTCAGGGTGAGGTAGGGAACCCTGGGAGTCTTAATAGAGAGAAAAGGGACAGGTCTGGAGACAATGGCATTTTCTTGATCATGCGCTCCCCATCCCCACACCAAAACCCACACTCCTCTGGTGGTGGTGGAGAGGTGAAGAGGTGCCTAGCAGACACATTTCCAACAACGCTGAAGATTAGGAAGAGGGGAAAGGAACTAGCACATTGAGAGCTCCCTCTACAGAAGTATCTAGATATGTCAACTGAAATTAAGACTAAATTCAATACTCCAGTTCAGGGATTGAGTTTTAAGTTATAACCTGAAGGGGTGACTGTTTTTGGGTGCTGACAATTTAAATGAATTGTATTACAACCATAACCATTCTGGCAGCAAGTTAAATCAGTCATCTCTATGGCTTAAGCCAGCACAGAAAGAAAATGTGAATAAGGCTCCTTTGCATCTAAGGAACTGAACACATGCTGTTTTCCCCGCCTGGATCATTACTTTCCTTATCCTTCCAGTCCCAGCTTTAATGTTATGATTTTGAAAGGCTCTCTTCTATCTAAAGCAATGCCCTTCTGCCACACCTAACCGCATTCCCTATCAGTGTACTTATATTAAATAATAGCCAATTTACTTGTTGTCTCAGTCTGGGCAGGGACCATATATAGGGGTGGGCAAAAGTAAGTTTACAGTTGTAATATAAATAATACAATAGTTAATAATATAAGAATAAACTTTCATATATTCGCAATTATAAATCTACTTTTGTCTACCCGATTTATCTGGTTCACAATATTATTCCTAGTACTAGGAACAAGATTTAAGAATCACATTAAGCCTTAATGTGACATCAACTATGTCACATTTAAAATGACAAAAAACTTTTAGGAACCACACAAAAAGACAAAAAAAAAAAACCCACAAAAACCTCAAAACCCTCCCAAACTAATGTCCACTGGCCCTACGATCACACAGGCAGATGGACCTAAGACCACCGATACCAAATAAAGAGAAGCAGGGCAATGGGGCCTACTGAGAGAGAACATATATCCATTCTTATTCTCTTTGTGATTACATTCTAATTCTTTTCATTATAATAGCATACCAAAAATTTTAATTTGGTAGATGTGGTACGTCAAAGGTTGGCAAAGTTAAGTATCAAGATGACCAAACTAATCCTGAGTGGGATTTCAGATGCTAACCATTCAATTTCTCTGGATTTTGATTCTTTTTTTCTTTTTTAATTATTTATTTATTTATTTTAAGTATACTTTATTGATTATGCTGTTACACTTGTCCCATTTTTTTTCCCTCCCCCCCCCTCTACCTGGTATACCCCATCCCTCCAGCAATCCCTCCCTGCTTAGTTCATGTCCATGGGTCATGCATATAAGTTCTTTGGCTTCATCTTTTCCTATACAATTCTTTCTAAAAATAATTAAATTAATTAATTAATTGGGGGGGGCGCACCCCTGCTCAGTAACTATCCTGTTAAAAGAAAGAAATTCACCTGTGGAATAATATATATATATATATTTTTTACAATAACCTTATATTTAGTGGATAAATATAAAAGGTATCTTGTAGACATATAAACAGCCCAAATTATTCTTATTGAATATAAAGGAGGCAAAGTTTAAAAGTAAAACATCGTATGATTCAAAATTCTATACTGTGACATCTATACATCAAAGAGAAAATAAAGAGAGCCCCAATCAATAATAACAATACTGGACACATGTCCTCAACTGCTTTAATTTTGTGAAATCTTAAAACTGAAAATGAGTTCAGCAGTTGTATTGTTCAACTTCCTGCCAGAGTTAGAAATGGCCTTACTCTTAAATGATGGGTTACCTCCATGTAAACACTTCCCTGATGGGGAGGGCTCTATTGAGGTAGTCTTTCCAATTTTCAGCAGTTCTAATTTTCAAAGAAAAACGATTTTATTGTTAGAGCCCCTTCCCCATTGGGAAGATCAAGATAGTTAATGATTCTGTTTTTAATCTAATTAAGTAGGTGTTTATAAGCTACTTAGTCATAATTTTTAAACCCGGTGCTATATGACAAACCAGAGGTCATTCCAGGCCACATGGAGAACTTGGTTAGTTTGTGTCTCATTTTCCTGCTGCATAACTAACTGCATGTTGATCAAGCAAGATACAAGTTAGGTGTCAATTAACTCCTCCGCATCAGATTGTATTTATGTAAACTCAAAACTGTGGAATTAACATAGAACGTTCTGTTTATAAGATAATAAAACACTTTAATGCCATTCTTAAAAATCAGATTCTTTTTTGTCCCACTCTTCTCCTTTTTAAAAACCTCTTTTAAAAAATGTTTTTGGATTTTAGGAAGAAACATCAATGTGAGAGAAAAACATCAACTGATTGCCTCACACACATGCCCCAGCTGGGAATCGAACCTGCAACCTAGGTATGTGCCATGACCAGGAATGAAATCCCTAACCTTTTGGTATACGGAATGATGTTCCTACTAACTGAGTCACACTGACCAGGGTTCTTTTACTCTCTTTTGGAACTATGCTTTTAAGACTTGAAATTAAGCCTCATATTCAACATGACCATTAACATGTCACTCAAAATCCTTGGTAGCAAGTCAATCTTTAATGTTTAATTATATCATTTACAAATCAATTATATAAGATAAAGGTATATGGGTATATATTGTGTAAGGTATAAAAATATAAACAAAAATCATAAAAGACTACTGGCAAAATAACAAGATTGGGCAAAAGTAGGTATACAGCTGTTTGTATGGAAATTAATACAATAATTAATAAATTATACAAGATCAACTCTGTGTTTTGCATATTCACAACTGTAAGTCTACTTTTGCCTCATGCTAGAATCATAGGATACCTATCCATACCTGGACAATTTTTGTGCATTTTTATGCATTACATCAGTGAATCTTCCTGGCAACATGGAGACAGTCATTTTCCCTCCTTCAGAGTTGTTTCTATATTCCTTTGAGACACTAAGTTTCAAACCGTTATGCAGGAGCTGCTATTTTCTTATAGATATAATAAAAGTTCTCAAAATTACTTATGTGGAAACATAACAGATATTTCACTATGTATACTAAATATGACAATTAAAGTGCCTGAATTCAATAAATGTCAGTTGATGAGGATGGTGGTAAGTAGACCCTAAAATGCACTTGCGCTGTCTCACTGTAATGGCACATTAGTACCTATAAAAAGTGTGTGATGCAAAGGTGATTTACACTATCATATAGAAAATCAATGAAGATATCATTACATGTGTATAAAATGTTATAGTTTAATTTACATACTTTTAATATGTGAATAATTCTTTAATTATATTTTACAGTTGTCCTGACTTTTCCCCCTTTGCCCCCCTCCACCCAGCAGCCCCCACTTCCTCAGGCAATCCCCCCACCATTGTTCATGTCCAGGGGTCACGTGTATAAGTTCTTAGGCTACTCCATTTCCTATACTGTACTTTATATCCCTGTGGCTATTCTGTAACTACCTACTTGTACTTCTTAACCCCTCACCTCTTCACCCATTCCCCCACATCCCCCTCCCATCTGACAACCATCAAAACACTCTCCATATCCAGGATTCTGTCTGTTTTTGTTTGCTTAGTTGGTTTTTTAGATTCAATTGTTGACAGATCTGTACATTTTGCCATTTTATTGTTCATAGTTTTGATCTTCTTAAATAAGTCTCTAACATTTCATATAGTAATGGTTTTGTGATAATGAACTCTTTTAGATTTTGGGGAAGATCTTTGTCTGCCCTTTGATTCTAAATGATAGCTTTGCTGGGTAGAGCAATCTTGGCTGTAGGTCCCTGCATTTCATGACTTTGAATATTTCTTGCCAGTCCCTTCTAGCCTACAAAGTTTCTTTTGAGAAATCAGCTGACAGTCTTATGGAGACTCTCCTGTAGGTAACTAAGTGCTTTTCTCTTGCTGCTTTTAAGATTCTCTCCTTTATCTTTAACCCTTAACATTTTAGTTATGATATATCTGGAGTAGGCTTCTTTGTAGCCACCTTCTTTAGGACTCTCTGTGCTTCCTGGACTTGCATATCTATTTTCTTCACCAAATTAAGTAAGTTTTCTCTTATTATTTTTTCAAATATTTCCAATATCTTGCTCTTTTCTCTTCTCCTTCTGGCACTCCTATATTGCGAATGTTGGACCTCCTGAAGTTGTCCCAGTAACTGCCATTCATATGGAAAAGCAGCTTGGGTGGGCCTGTAAATTGGGTGGGGCAGTCTCCAGGGACTTCCAAGGTGGGTCAAACAGTGTTAGCCAGGTTAATGGAGTCTCAGATATGGCACCAGCTTGCTGGCTCTGTGGGGGGAAGGTTTAGAAAAGAGACAATGGCCTCTGCTTGCCTTGATGCCAGATACTTCAGTTTCTCACTCTATGCCACTGGTGCCTGTCAAGCTGCTACCCTGGTCCTGGAGCTCAGAGGGAATGAGTCTGAGTGGGCGAGTCCGTGTGTGGGGTCTTTAAGAGGAACTGCTCGGGGGTCCAGCAGTTTCTTCCACTGACTCAGTCCCTGCTGGTTTTTGCAGCCAGAAGTTGTGGGGCTTACCTTCCTGGCACTGGAACCCTGGTCTGGGGGTGCTAGTGTTGGGCTGGGTTTCCTTGCTCCTGACATATCCCTCCCAAATTTTTATCTACCACACATGGGTGAGGGACTAGCCCGTTCTGCGTCTGCATCCCTCCTATCAGTTCTATATTATAGTTGTAATTTTGCTGTGGTTGTGTGAAAGGTCAGTTCATGTAGCCTACACCACCACCTTGACCAGAAGTCAGGAAAATTTAATTGGCATATTTTTGGCCACAGAATCCCACAATTCATGGCATAATATCCTTTTGTCTTAATGTATAATTTTAAGACACATACTTTGATTTCAGTCTTTTTTTGGTATCTGAGTAATATTCCATTGTACATACACGCACAATTTATTTATTGATCCATCCATTGATGGACACTTAGGCTGTTTCCATATCTTGGCTATTGCAAATAGTGCTGCAATGAACATGGAGGTGCTGTATCTTTTTGAGTTGTTCTGGTTTATGGATGAACACTCAGAAGTGGAAATGCTGAATACAAGTAGGTCTATTTTTAATTTTTTGAGGAAACTACAAACTGCTTTCCATAGTGGCTGCCCCTATTTACATTTCCACCAATAGTGCACAAGGGTTCTCTTTTCTCCATATCTGCTCCAATTCTAGTTATTTGCTGTCTTTTTGATAAGGCCATTTTAACACGTCTGAGTGATTATCTCATTATGTACTTTTTGCATTGCCCTGATGTTAATGATGCTGAGCATCTTTCATGTGCTTGGCCATCTACCTGTATGTCTTCTTTAGAAAAATGTCTATTCAGAGCTTCCTATATTTCAATTAAAAAAAAAAAAATTGGGCGGGTGGCTATTGAGTTGTATGAGTTTTTTATGTTATGGATATCAACCCCTATCAGATATATGATTTGCAAATATTTTCTTCCTTTTTATTCTGATGATTTCCTTTGCTATGTAAAGCTTTTCAGTTTGATGTAGTCCCCCACTTGTTTATTTTTGCTTTTGCTGTTACAATTAAATCATTGCCAAGACCTATGTCAGGGAGCTTACTGCCTATGTTTTCTCTAAGAGTTTTATTGTTTCAGCTCTTATGTTTAAATCTTTAATCCATTTTGAATTTATTTTTGTATATGACATAGATATTTGTCAAGTTACATTCTTTTGCATGTGGTGATCCAGTTTTCCCAACACCATTATTGAAGAGAGACCATCCTTATCCCATTGCATATTCTTGTTTCTTGAGATAGGTTTTATCACTATAAATTTTCCTCTTGGGACTGCTTTTGCTGCATCCCATAAATGCTGGTATGTTATATTTCCATTTTTGTTTGCATCAAGGAAATTTTTTATTTCTCTGTTGATTTCCTCTTTGACCTACTGGTTATTCAGTAGCATGTAGTGTAATATCCACATACTTGTGAAATGTCCAGTTTTTCTTTTGTAAATTGATATCTAGTTTCATATCGTTGTGGTGGGAAAATATGCTCGATATAATTTCAATACTATTAAATTCATTAAGCCCTGGCTGCTGTGGCTCAGTGGATTGAGTATCAGCCTGCAAACCAAGTGTCGCTGGTTCGATTCCCAGTCAGGGCATATGACTAGGTTGCACGTCAGGTCCCCAGTTGGGGGCGCATGAGAGGCAACCACACAGCAATGTTTCTCTCCCTCTCTTTCTCCTTTCCCCTCTCTCTAAAGATAAATAAATAAATAAATAAATAAATAAAAAAAATTGTAAAATGAAATTAAAAAAAAAAAAAAGGACTTGTGTTGTGGCCTAACATGACCTATCTGGGAAAATGTTCCATGTGCACTTGAGAAGAATGTATAATCTGTTGCTTTTGCATAAAATTTTCTGTACATATCTGGTAAGTCCATGTGGTCTAACACTGTTTAAGGCCAACGTTTCCTCATTGATTTGCTGTATAAATGATCAATCCACTAATGTAAAGGGGTATTACAATGCCCTACTATTATTGTATTGCTATATATTTCTTCCTTGAGGTCTATTAATATTTGCTTTATATATTTAGATGTTCCTATGTTGAGTACATATATATTTACAAATGTTATATCCTCTTGTTGGATAGATCTCTTTGTCATTATATAACACCCTTCCCTGTCTCTTATTACTGGTTTAGTTTTTAAAGCAGATTTTTTCTGATATAAGCATAGCTACCCCAGCTTCCTTTTGTTTTCCTGTTGCATAGATTATCTTTTTCCATTCCTTAACTTTCAGTCTCTGTGTCCTTACATCTGAAGTGAGTCTCTTGTAGCTAGCATATAAATCAGTATTTTTCTTTTCTTTTCTTTTTTATCTTTTCAGCCACTTTACATTAACAAGTTGGAGAATTTAGTCCCTTTACACTTAAAGTAATTATTGCTAGGTATGTACTTATTGCCATTTTAACTGTTTTCTGGTGCTTTTGTAGTTCTCTATTTCTTTCTTCTTCTCTTGCTATCTTCCTTTGTGATTTAATGATATTCTTTAGTGGTATGCTTATATTGCTTTCTCTTTATTTTTTGTGTATTTACTACAGTTTTATGCTTTCTGTTTGCCAAGAGGCTTACATGTAACAACTTACATCTATAGCAGTCTATTTTAAGTTAATAACAACTTAAATTTGATTACATTCTAAAGCTCAACATTTTTACTCTCCCTCACAATGTTTTATTGTTCTCTATAAAACAATGGAAAAACTAAAAAAGCTGGTGAATGTCAACTTTTAAGAACCCTGCAAATTAACCCAAGGCTTGCAGAAAACTGGGGAGCATGTTTCCAAGAAATATGGTTGGCTCTAATAAGAACACTATAATTTTAACTTGCCCAAGAAATCCCCCATTCTCCAGCAGTAGCACTGAAAAGTAATAGCCCATATACCCATGTCAGCCTGGTGGCCACCAGAATAAACATTACACAGCTGGAGTATTCTCAAAGCCTCATCCTAAAGAACAGTCATTATTTGTCTTGAGTGGTGGATTCTATAAGACTCCACCTACAGACTGTTATCTGACCTGTCTTGGAGCTTGCCCACTGCAAAATGCTTTCTCCCTGAAGGATGGGGTGGGGAAATTGTTAAAAAGAATTACAGGCAAGTGTTTTAACTTCTTGGCTGCCTGAGACACTGAATAATAGTTGGGATAAACAACAGACTAACCAAAACTTTTTTAAAAAGCTAGAAATAAGTTCACTGAAGTTTCACATATTCCTGGAAATTAACTGAGCATTTATGGTGTTTGTCCATGCCCCAACTAATAGACATTTGATAAAGACTGGGAGATTTAAATTAGTTTAAGGTGTTGAAGGAAATCTCCATCCAATCAACAGCTGACTATTAAGCTAACCAAGTAGAAACTTCGATGGCCCGACAGAAAAATGAAAGAATTCACCATTAGTAAACTGGTCCTACAGGAAATACTAGATGCAATCATTCAGGCTTAAAAAACAGGACACCAAACAGTAAATCAAATCCACACGCACACACAAAACAAAACAAAAATAAAGGTACCTTTGTATGTAAATATAAAATATAGTCTAAATATCTTTTGTCTTACAACTCCTTATTCCTATCTGATCTAAAAGACAACTGCATAAAGCACCAAATGTAAATCTGTGTCAATAAAGACACACTGCATGAAAATGAATGGGGATACGGTAGAGAACACACACACACACACACACACACACACACACACACACTTTTAAAGTTGGTATAACCCAAACTAATTTTTTATAAGTTAAGTATTAACTGTAATTTAGAAAATATATAGTAAAAGAAACAAGGGAATTAAAATGTTTTAACAGAAAAATACCCACTTAAAAAAAAAACATCAGAAATGGGGGAACTAAGGATAAAAAGACAATTTATAGAAAACATAGCACATGGTGAATGAATGTAAAGGGATTAAGTTCCCCAATTAGGGAGACAGATTTATAATAAAATATGATCAAACTATATGCCATCCAAATATTACATATCATAGAAAAAGACTTTAAGACAAAAATTGTGAGAAGAGACAAAATAGACATTATTTCATGAGAAAAGGGTCAGTCCACCAAGAAGGTACAACAATAATAACCTATTATACACCTCATAGCAGAGCTCCAAAATACATAAAACAAAAATGAGCACATTTGGAAGAAGAAATGAATAACTGGAAAACTCAACACTGGGTTTGCCAAAAGTCTGTATGGTGTTTTCCATAAAATAAAAGACACATTTTTCATCTTCACCAATAATGTTATTGATTTGGACACTTTGAGTATATCAGCAGGATATTACTACTGTTGTTATAGAAATAAAAGGGGCTATAAGATGGTAGAGCAGCCTCGGTGGCAGCAGCAGTGGTAGCAGCTGTGGCAAGAGCGAATGGCTCCAACTGTCCCATTGGCCTGAGAGGTTTTGGGCGCGGAGGGTTGCGATGTCAGAGAAAAAGCAGCTGGTGGACTTGGGTCTCCTGGAGGAGGACGACGAATTCGAGGAGTTCCCTGCGGAAGACTGGACTGGTTTAGATGAAGATGCACATGTCTGAGAGGATAACTGGGATGATGACAATGTAGAAGATGATTTCTCCAATCAGTTACGAGCTGAACTAGAGAAAATTGGTTAAAAGATGGAGACCTCATAGCATCCAGAAGAAGTGCTGAAGCAACCTAAACCTGAACTTTTTACTAAATTCTAGGACAGAGAATCCAGGATGGGACACTTTAAAAAATGCTTATTTCATTACCTGCTTGGTTTTACTTTTGCTTTTGTAACGCACACACAAAAAGGGGTGGGGGTGGGGGCTACAAAAGAATACCATGAGAAACTGCCAACAAATAGGATACACACATGAAACTGATAAATTCCTAGAAAGACACAAACTACCAAAATGGACTTAAAAAAAAAAAAAAAAGACAATCTGATCTATAAAAAAAGACTGAAGTAGTAATTTTTTAAAATACCCACAAAGAGAACTCCAGGCCTAGATGATTTCACAGGTGAATTCTAAGGAACAATTAAAGATCGACACTAATTCTTCTTAAACTCTTTCATAAAAATTGAAGAGGAAATATTTCCAAACTCATTATGTAAGGCCAGTATTGCCCTGACTCCAAACCAGAGATATCACAAGAAATAAAAATAAAGACCATATCCTTATAAATATATATGTAAAAATCTTTATAAAATTATTTTTATTTGGCTTAGACTTCCAGTTAAGATGGAGGCATAGGTAGACATGCTTTGCCTCCTTGTGCTTCTACAAAGAGAATCAAAACTAGATCTCAAAACAAGTAACACCCAGAGCTGTCAGAAAACCTAGCTGTATGAAAGTCTGATGACAAAGGATTTAAAGAAGCCACATTCATCTAGACCAGTGGTTCTCAACCTTCTTAATGCTACGACCTTTTAATACAGTTCCTCATGTTGTGGTGACCCCCAACCGTAAAATTATTTTCGTTGCTACTTCATAACTATAATTTTGCTACTGTTATGAATCGTAATGTAAATATCTGATATGCAGGATGTATTTTCATTGTTACAAATTGAACATAATTAAAGCATAGTGATTAATCACAAAAACAATATGTAAATTATGTATGTGTTTTCCGATGGTCTTAGGCGACCCCTGTGAAAGGGTCGTTCAACCCCCAAAGGGGTTGCGACCTACAGGTTGAGAACCACTAATCTAGACGGATAGAGGGGGTGGAGTCGCGTGGAGACATGGTGTAGCACGGAGAGGTAGGGGTGGAATGGATAGTCCCACATTCTAGTATTGTCGATAGAAATTGGGAGGGGAGGGACACCTTGGGAGCAATCAAGTCCAGCCCCAGGCCCAACCACACAGCCCAGGGTTCCAGTGTTGGGAAGATAAATACCCATCACTTCTCACTGTAAAAACCAATGGGCACTGGGGTAGCAGAAGGAACTGCTGGATTTTCAGGAGACTGTTTAAAGGGCCTGTACAGACTTACAACGTATGCAAACCCACTCACTCTGGGATTCAGCACCAGCGCAACAGCGGGAAAGGGCAGCAGTTGCATACGAAAAGTGGGAGAAGTGACTGGAAATGGGGTGAGAGCCAGGCAAACCTCCAGAAGTCAAGCAGTAGCACAGTCCCCTCTCTGAGCCCTCCCCCCACACAGAGTCAACAAAACAGTGAAGTGGTTTGCCCTGCCCTGGTGATTACCTAAGGCTCCGCTCCACACAATTTACAGGGCCTTTTTTACAACAGTGCATGCAACTAAGACAAGGAGTCAAAGCAGCTCTACCTAACACACAAAAACAAACACAGGGAGGCTGCCAAATTGAGGAGACAAAGAAATATGACCCAAAAGAAAAAACAGAAAAAAAAAAACCCACACACACAAAAAACTAAACAAAATGGAGATAACCAACCTATCAGATGCAGAGTTCAAAGAACTCATTGAATACAGCAACAACATAAAGGAAAAAAAATGAAGTTTACATTAAGTGAAATAAAGAAAAACCTACAGGGAACCACGAGTGGAGGGGAGGAAGCCAGGATTCAAATAAATGATTTGGAACACAAGGAAGAATTAAGCATTCAACTAGAACAGTAAGAAGAAAAAAGAATTAAAAAAACAAGGATAGTATAAGAAGCCTCTGGGACATCTCCAAATGTGTCACCATCCAAATCATAGGGATACCAGAAGGAGAAAAGGAAGAGCAAGAAACTGAAAATTTATTTGAAAAAAAAAGAAAGAAAGAAAACTTCCCAAATTTAGTGAAGGAAATAGATATACAAGTCTAGGAAGCACAGAGTCCCAGACAAGTTGAACCCAAAGAGGACCACACCAAGACACATCATAATTAAAATGCTAAAGGTTAAAGGTAAAGAGAGAGTCTTAAAAGCAGCAAGAGAAAAGAAGAGAGTTACCTAAAAGGGGAGTCTATAGGGCTGTCAGCTGATTTCTCAAAAAAAAACTTCATAGGCAAGAAGGAACTGGCAAGAAGTATTCAAAGTGATGAAAAGCAAGGACCTACAACCAAGATTACTCTATCCAGCAAAGCTATCATTTAGAATAGAAGGGCAGAGAAAGTGCTTCCCAGACAAGGTAAAAGCTAAAGGAGTTCACCATCACCAAGCCATTACTATATGAAATGTTAAAGGGACTTATTTAAGAAAAAGATCAAAACTATGAACATTAAAATGACAACAAACTTACAACTATCAACAACTGAATCTAAAAAGTAAAAACAAAATCCAACTAAGCAAACAACCAGAATAGGAACAGCCCATGGACATGAACTAAGGGGGGTTGGGATTACTGGAGGTTAGTATGGCACTGGGCTGAGGGAAGCAAAGGGAAAAGAAATTGAGACAACTGTAACAGCACAATCAATAAAATATACTTTAAAAAATGTATAAAAATATATATATACTCCTAACTCTGAAGTTAATTTTTCTAAAATAAATTTTCAAACAAAATTCCTTTGAGGTTTGCTTTTTAAAGTAAAAAAAATAAAAATGATTTTAAACTTCATATGAAAAAAATTGGTATAAAAATTTAAAAGAAATTGGTGTAAAAACCAAGGAAATTTTTGAAAAAGAAGGATAATGAGGAAAGATTGCTCCTACATTTAAATATTTAATAGCTAAAACACTTTTAAAAGGTATGGTACTGAAATAAGAATGGAAAATACAAAGGAAGAAGGCTGTAGTAAGATAAGAGTTAATAATAGATTAGTGTTAAAAAGAAAAAAATTGTTCAATAAACAAGGCTGGGATAATTAACCAATCAGAAAAAAATTTAAATTAGTCTATTATCTTATGGCATTTACAAAACAAATGCCAGCTGTGGCAGGTGTGGCTCACTTGTAGCATCATCCCGTAAACTAAAAGGTCGCAGATTCCATTCCCAGTCAGGGCACGTGCCTAGGCTGTGGGTTTGGTTACCAGTTGTGTCATGTGTGACAGGCAACCAATTCATGTTTCTCTCTCCTTCCCTTCCCCTCTCTGAAATCATAAACATGTCCTTGGGTGTGGGAAAAAAGTAATAACATAATAAATACCAGATGAAAAAAGCATTATACGTGAAAAATGAAATAAATATCTGGGAAAAATACATGTGAGTATTCAGCTACTAGTGGATGGAGGAAGCTCTTTCTAAGCATAACAACGAATGTTACAAGCTGCAAAAAAGTGGACAGATTAGACTACTTATAAAAATAAAAAGTAAATAAGCAGCAATCTTAAAACTTTTTAATAGTTAATATCCTTACTATATAAAGGTTCATAAACCAGCTACCCCAATTCTGATAATCTATATTAAGTTATAGGGTCAAGAATGTTTACTGCAGTGTTATTTGCAACTGCTCCTCTGTTCACAAATTGTGTAAACAATGGGACAAATGTGGTTAAACAATAACAAGAATATACACATGAGAAAAGGCATTAGAAAAAATAAAAATAACCAAAGTGGTTATTTTTCGGTAGTGAGATTACCGATGCTAGTTTTCTTTTTTATACATTTATAATCATCTGCCAAAACTTCCATTATGAATACATATTACTTTTATAAATAGAAAAATAATATAAACACATTAATAATTATTTTCATAAACACATGTGATGATCAGAGTTCCAAAGTTTCAACAAATATAAAAAGTTTACAGTCATTTGTAAATTAAACTGTCTTTGTATGATGAAAGCCCCTTAAAGCTTTCTGGTTCTATTAATATCTTAATGTAGCATGAAAATACAGTTAAAACGATCCAAATGTCTTAGATTACATCTTCAATTTTTCTCTCGGAGGGATTTTTAATGACTACTGACTTTTATATAAATATATCTAAACATCACTACAATGAATTACACAAGGGTCCATATGCATTAGGACTAGCTTAAAATAAAGGTACATTTCATATTAATAATATTTTTCCAGTGAATATTCAGAAGAAAATCTGTTTAAGATTGGTTATTCTACATATGGTAAGTTATTACTCAGGAAACCTCGTAAAGGCACTCAAATAGGATGATGAGTAGTCTAAAAAGCCTTTAGGAAGGGACAAAATTTCTCTTAAAATCTTTACAGATAGCAAGTGTTATTTTGTATATAACTGAAATCTCTCCTGCAATTTAACATATTTTCTTGGAAAAAAAAAGAATATACTCCAGTTTGCTTTCTTTAGAAAACATAATTTTAAAACTTTTAATTAGCTATTTCCTAATACTTCTTGCCTGCCTGTAGTCTCTTTTTAATATCTCTCAAATTATTTAAATCCACATGGCAAATTATGATTTTAGGCAATGTATAATCAAATGAGAGAAGAGCCTGGATCTCTCACATGCTGTAATTCTGTGGAAATAAACATATTTTCTTTTTAGCATCTGTTGCGCTGTTAATACATGTTACTGTGTCTTTTATAACACATATCATTTGTATGCATGTATACTAATTATATATAAACAAATTCATACTTTGAGCAGCTTATTTATTCACATTATGTGGGAGTCTTAGCCAACTTTACTTCTAACAACTTGCCTAACCTTTTCTACCCACTCCGTTTGATATTCCTCAAATTTAACAAGTTTGCTTTCTTACCTATTAAGCGCCACTCACAGAATCTGAGTTCTAGGCTTATAGCCACCCCTAAATAATTCTGTGCCACTGGAAGAGCCACCTGACTTCTCTGGGTTTTAATGTGGGACGGGAGCATACTAGAAGACTTACCAAGTCTTTCACAACACAAATTTTATCATCAATGGCAGGGATCAGATTCCCTTCCAATTAACCTTAATGTTAAGTTAGTGACTACTATGTGAAAATGCTGCGGGGAAACAACAGTAAATAAAGTATGTTCTTAATGAAATGTTTTTTGAACTAAAATGCCCAGACTCATATGGATTATGAAGACAGGCATAATCATTAACATAATTCTTTCAAATTTCATGGACAGAACTGATATTTCTTTCCTTGTCATTATTATCAAGCATTTCCCTTACCAACTACGACCTTTTTAAACTCTAGTCTAGCTTACTTTCTTTCAGCTGTTGATCTCTACTGAACTGCAAATTAACTGCTCAAAATTGAAGCACCTACTCCACATACCAAAAAAGATGTTTTTGTTCTATTTTGTTCAAGAAAACCCTTTAACTTTTCTTGTGAAAAAAAATTATAAAGATTTATAGGAACCTTAAAAAATGATTTACTAGAAAAATTCAGGAAAATATTATAGAAAAATATAATGATGCCTTGCCAAAGGCAGAAAACTTGAAGGAATATAGAACTGCACTAATGAAGCAGGGTCACACTTTCACAAACTAGTTACAAAGTGGTGTGCAGTTAAAGGACATCACTTCAAAAATATGTAAAATATCCTGAATTGCCGTATTAATTCATTATGGTGATGTCATACATTTAATTTGTCCAATTTGTCTTTTAGGAAATCAGGGTTTCAACATACCACACATTTGCCTAATATTAATTAGCTTTTAGTGAATACATATTTGCTTCTTTGTAGTGTCATAGAGTTATCTCTATTTTAATGAACTTGAAGTTAGTGAAGAACTCAAAATATATGAGTATATATACGTATCACATTCTTGTTGAGTGCAGAAGCTGTATCTTATACATTGTATTCTCAGAACTTATTACAGGGTCTGGCACATAGCAGGACATGGCAGGTATTCAACAGATTGTTATGGACTGAGAGAAAGAACTTTGTAGACTTGGATCAGATGCACTCTTAGCTTTAATTTTCCTAAAGAGAAAAATATCTAAAGCTCTTCAGTTTAACTTTGTTCAACCCTTGATCATTTCAGACATTTTTCTCTAGCCTTTCTCCAGCTCCATTGTTTTTTAAGGTGAGGGGATCAAAATTTTGAATGAGGGTAGAGAAAGTTTTCTTCCTAGATACCAATAACCTCCTTAGTAAGTGTAATTCCTCTGCATCATCTTACACTGGGTAACAGCAGCACTTATTTAACACTTTTCTTCCAAACTGTATAAGTTATTACAACACATTAATGCTTACTTACTGCTTTGACATTTCAATACCAAGAAATTTTTGGTTTTATTTACTCTGCCTGAATAAATCTCTTCTTCCAAATAAATTATCGAAATGTTAAACCAGACTAGAGTTAGCATCTATTAACTTTTCTCTCTCTAGAAAGGCCCATTAGTCTCTATGCTTTTATTTCCTGTCTTTAAATAAATTATCTATGTAACATTTGCCTATATAACAAAATTATATTGTCTAATATGTGCAAGCCACACAACACTCCTGAACACTATTGTTTTATTTGGTTGGTATGCGGAAGGATTTTAAAAGGTTTGAATGTATTAAAAGGCCTTTAAGAAGTCTAAATTTAAAAACAAACAAAAAAATATGTTTTAGCGTTTCCATATGTACTAACTTATTTACTGCCTTCCACTTTCCTTCCAACTCTAGACACACCTTCCTGTTATCCTTAAGAACTCTACAGGAATCCTCTTATTCAGCAATCCTATCCCATTGTCCCTTTACCTCCAGTATCCAGATGTACTCTAGAGTAATTCTTTTATTTGGTAATCCTGTCCTTTGTTACATATGTTACCAGAGAAATTTAGATGAAGGAATAGAAGAGATTTCTAAATTAAACTCCTATATATCACTGTGTTATTCACCAATGAAAAATCATTGTAGCCAGGTATAGTCCTTAAGCTCTTTAATACATTAGCATGCCTGACATATGTACATAATACTTACTTGTACTCATCATAGACTTCCTGTTTGGGTAGTGAAGTCTCAGGATGTTCCTCTAGAGTATTCCGAATCCAGAAAAAGGCATGCTTTTGTTGTGCCCGACTAGATGACATGGCATTCTGATCACTAATCATAGAACAAAAACATGTTTTAGCTGAACTAGACAGCAATTCAACGACAATTTTTGAGCCAGGTCTAAACGTTCCACTAAATTATTATGTGTAAACACACTATGAATGAGCAAACCAAACTCAGGACAAACAACAGATGCCCAGTTATCTCTATATGTCTTCCACCCGTGGATGTGGGTCATTTTCTATAGCTAGTGTCTGACTAAAGTTAATGCCCTGTTCCAGCTCTCCCCACCATCTCTAGATGGAACATTGACAACATGAAGTATTTGTTGTGGCTAAAATGATCTCTAATTGGATATTTGCTCACTTACTTGCCTGTTCATTTGCCTAAACTTACCAAATCATCAAACTTTAAAAATAAAAGTATGGAAGCAATTATTTATTTTCTATTTGCTTAGCATTCTCAAGTAACTACCTAAAATCTCACTAAAGCACACTCGATGCTCCAAACAGAATAGAATTTTTTGTATAAATTATGTGAATGAAATTAACTGAGAAATACTTAAGAGGGTATAGAAACTTTAAGAACAGAATGCATGACCCAGCAACGTTTCTCTAAAGTTTCTAGATGAGACAATAAATATTTTTAATAATGAAACATAATAATACCCACAAGCACTTAAAACATCTTATATTTATCAGAAATTCATGCTTCATACAGGCAACTCACTTTTTTCTTTTTAATATTCTGTGTTATGCTCACCTGATAGTAACTAAAGAACTCCTGAAGTTAATTTATTGTTCACAATACTTATGTACTTATTCTTTGGTTTTACTGCATAAATATATGAATCTGTTTATAAAAGATAACCCACATGCATTTCATAGCATTTACCCAGGTGTACAAATAAATTAGCAAAAACTATAAGTAAGCACTTAACCAAATATGATCTACTGTTTTGCCATTCTTTTTTCTGATGATTTTAGAAACAGTGTTAACAGTAACAACCAAAACACACACACACACACACACACCACTTACATCTTAGGTATCTCCTATACACACTGTACTTAAGGCAAAGACAGACAGAGAGAGAGACATACCTTTTCTCTCCATTGCTGAGACCAGAAGGCAGCTGAAGGTAGAGGTAGAGTTTCTCTAGGTCTGTAAACTTCTCAACTTCTTGCTGATTACAAAGGATTAAAAAGAAAGATCATTTTAAAAACACCGTTTCTCATTTAAAATTTACTAACACCTCTGTAAAAACAAAAACAAAAACAAAACAACAACAACAAAAAGACTGGTCTAAATGTAAGCCAGACTGAATGAATCAACCACCAATAAAACCTAGGCTTTTTTTCTCATCATTAAAATAATACAGTTAAGCTGTTTGATAAATATATTGCATGTAAAAAAAATTAAGGAAAAAAATGTAACCTTCCTATGAATCCTTATGTTCTAGGCCTAAATAAAATCATAGACCAATGCCTAGATAAAAGTTTACTACTTTTAATCACATTTAAGCAATGACGGTTGTACAGTTATTACCAGAAAAGTACTAGACTGAGAGTCAAGAAAATATTTATTATTAATTAGTTTTAGCCTACTCATTTAACTGGCTATGAGATTTCAATGCTCTTGCAAACTTTCCTTAGAACTACAAAATGGATGAGATGATTTCTAGGATCTTTTCCTAATTCTCAAAAAGCCAGAACACGTGACTAATGATGTCACCTATGGATGGAAATTGAGGTTTAAAAATAATGAAGTATAACCAACAGGTCTTCCTGCACTATGCAGATATACAGTAGTCCCTCTATATCGCGGTTCACTTATCGCGGCCTCAATGTATGGCGGGATTTTTAAAAATATTATATTTAATTATTTATCGTGGATTTTTCACTATATTGTGGGATTTTGTGGTACTGTATACGTATGTTGTTAAAGTTACGTAGGTTTAAGAGTGTAGAATATGTTTAAAAACATAAGCAGTGTTTATAAAAGCGTGGAAAAGGTTAATAAAGGAGTGGGAAAGGTTAATAAGGGACTGGGAACGGTTTATAAGTGTGTGGGAAGGGTTTATAAAGCCTTAAAATATATATAAACACTAAAATAAATATAAGGTTGCTACTTCGCGGATTTTCACCTATCGCGGCAGGGGCTAGAACGTAATACTCATGATAAGTGAGGGAATACGTACTTATTCTTTGCTTTCCAATAGCAGCTGTCATTTGGAGAACTGACTTGTGTGGTTTTCTATCACTATTGTTCTGCCAACTATGTCCTTTTGTCTATACATGTACCCTTGAAAAGCATTTCTGCCATAACCAGGACTATACAGCTTTCTTTCCTAGCTGAGTTTGCTTTAAATAAAGCACAAATCCTATTACAATAAAAATATAGTAAAATTTTGGTAGCTGGATTAATTGCATTGCAATTGAAAATATGAACACATTATTTGAATTCCTGGTGGCAGCATTTATTCTTACATAAGAAAGCACAGCTTAAACATAGATCCAAATTTTTAAAAAGCTTAAAATGGTATAACTTAGCCTATTCTTATTCTCATCAGAATTCATCTATAAAAAAGCTTAACTTTACAATTTTTCCACAGAATAACTTAATCTATCAATTACATGTAAATAAAATAACTCCTAAACCCACATTTTTTCCATTACACAGTCTGTGGGGTATTTTCCAATTAGCTCTCACTCTAATACCTAAATGGATTTATTAGCATTGTTCTTGTAACTTTTCCCTTTAAACAAAAACAAACAAACAAACAAAAAAAGGAAAACACATACACATCTCCTTTCTCAATTTCTACTTAACACTTTTGGGGGGAAAAAACAAAAACAAAAACTTTACTTGAGGACATGTTTATTGATTTTGGAGATACGGAAAGGGAAGGAGAGAGAAGGAAAGAAACATCAGTAGAGAAACATCAATTGGCTATGGCTGCTTCTCTCATACGCCCTGACTGGGGACTGAACTGGTAACCCAGGCATTAATCCCTGACCAGGAATTGAACCCACAGCCTTTTGCTTTATGGGATGCTCCAACCAAGTGAACCACATCAGCTATGGCAACCCCTTCTTTACTCCAGTTCTCCAGTGTTCAGTTTTGGAGTCTATTTAATTTTGTTCCTCTTTGTGCATTCCACTTGAATCCTTTATTTATCCCTCTTAACTCTTTCCCTCATATTCTCCCTCTACTTTATTTTTCCAGCTACTATATTAGTCTAGGTCTGTAGCTGTATTTAACAATGAAGGAAATTTTATTTAGTTATTTATTTGTTTGTTTCTATTATCTGCCATTTTCCACAAATGATTTATAATAACTATAAAAATATTGCATATCACAACATATACAAAGGATGGAAATATATAGATGAACAACACAATTGTCCTTGCCTTTAAGGAACTTACAATGATTCTCAAATTATTAAAATGTCTAACTAGCTGGTTTCCCTGCCACCAGCATCTCCCCACTTTAATCTGTCTTAAATATAGTTCCTAAGATACTTTAAAAAAATATATTTTATTTATTTATTTTTAGATACAGGGGAAGGGAGAGAGAAAGGGAGAGAAACATGAAGTGTGGTTGCCTCTTGCACGCCCCTAACTGGTGACCTGGCCTGCAACCTAGGCATGTGTCCCGACTGGGAATCGAACCGGCGACCCTTTGGTTTGCAGGCTGGAGCTCAATCCACTGAGCCACACCAACCAGGGCAGATACTTTTTATTGAATGTTATTAACATCAACCACAAGTGCCTGTCATATTAAATCCATAGTAGGTTACAAAGCAAAAACAAACAAACCAAAAAAACCTTAGTATCATTCTGGGCAAAGTCTGGGAAAATGTAATACAAAACATCATTTCTGAATAAGGAAAATGTGATATATATACATAATGAAATATCGTTCTGTCATAAAAAAGAACAAAATCTTGCCATGTGTGACAGCATGGAAGGACCTTGGGGGCATTATGCTAAGTGAAATAAAGCAGACAGAAATAGATAAATACTAGATGATCTCTCTTTTTTTTTAATTAATTTTTTAATCCTCACTTGAGGACTTTTTTTCATTGCTTTTGGAAGGAGAGAGAAATATCTATGCGAGAGAGACCTCCCCTTTGCACCTGTACCAGGGATGGTATGTGCCCGTAACTCAGGTATTTGCCCTGACTGGGAATCGAGCCCACAATCTTTTGATTACCAGACAATGCTCCAACCAACAGAGCCAAATCGGCCAGGGCTTGTACTACCTGTTTTATGTGGAATCAAAGCAACCACCATCAACCAAAGAAAAAAAGCAAACCCTCTCCAACAAGCTAAATGAATATAGAGAACAGACTAATGGTGGCTTGAGGTAGGGAGTGGAGAAATTCAGTGAACAGGGCAAAAAGGTACAAATTTGCAGATATAAAATGAGCCATGGAGATGTAATGTACATCATAATGACTATAATTAATAATACTCCATTGCATATTTGAAAGTAGCTAGGAGAGTATCTCATCACAAGAAAATATTTTTATTTGTAGCTATGTACTGTGATCGATGTCAACTGGACTTCTTGTGGTGATCATTTTGCAATACATACAAATACTGAATCATTATGTTGTACACCTGAAACTGATATGTTTACGTTAATTATAACTCAATTAAAAAAATCAAAGAAAAAACATTTTTCGATAATTAAGAATTAAAAAAAAAAAACAGTTTGTATTGCTGGAGAAACCTTGGATTCTATAGTTTTAAAATTTTACATATGCTAAAGAAAAGAACAGAGAACAAATTCCAGCAGGAGTTCAGAAGATAATACAAATTAGGATACAGCGCCAAAGAGATGATTTAAAGACGTCAGAAAAAGAGTTTTGAGAAAGATCAAACTGTCCTGTTTGTTTGTTTCCACCTTTCAAACAATGAAAACTTACTACTGTCAATTACAATTTCATTTGTTATATGTGGGATTCAACACACAGAAGAAAACAGTAGGGGAGTTTACTAATACTGACACTATCAACATTCTGTGAAGCACATGGGAACAAAGTGACTCCAGTTTGTGTGACGGCATTCTAGCCTAGCAATGCTGAGTTCGCCAAGAATACTTTTGGTTTTGGATATACTAAGTCATTTATGGTTATTATTTACTGGCCTCCAAAACAATGATCAGCAGTGTAGTAGAGAATTTAACCTTATTTATCAAGGCAAGAATATCAGGTGACAAGTATGTTAAACATCAGATTATTTGATATGCTTTGTAAAGATTTAAATGTCAAAAAATGGAGTTTGTTCCATGTTAAGATTCATTGGTTGTCAAAAAGAAATATTTTGGCTGGATTTATGAAATGAAGGACCAAGTCACTCAATTTTTAGAGCAGTAGAAAAAAGACCAAAGCATAAACTTTTAAAAACAATAATTTTTAAATTCAGTCATAAAAAGGAATGAAGTACTGACACATGCTGCAATATGGATGAACCGTGAAAACATACTAAGTGAAAAAGCCAGCCCTGGCCAGGTAGGTCAGTTGGTTAGAGGGTTGTCCCAATATGCCAAGGTTGTGGATTCGATCCCTGGTCAGGGCACATATAAGAATCAATCAATAAATGCATACACGAGTGGAACAACAAATCAATGTTTCTCTGTCCTCTCTGTCCACTCCCTCTCTCTTCCTTCCTCTCTCCCTCTCCCTCTCTCACATTAATAAATAAAAATTTAAGAAAAAAGAAAGAAAAAGCCAGACACAAAAGGCCATATATTGTATGATTCCATTTCTATGAACATTCCAGAATAGGCAAATCATAGATAGAGAGATTAGTGTTACCAAGGATTTTGGGATGGGAAGCAGGACTGACTGCTTAATGGGTTTACTTTTGGGGTGATGGCAATGTTTTGGAACTGGATAGCTAGTAGTTGCATAACATTGTGAATATACTAAATATCACTAATGGTAAATTTTATGTATTTTACAAGAAAAATTACAATTTTTAATACAGCTTGGCATATTTGGCAGACGTATCTGACATATCTGGTCTAAAACTTCAAATGACAATTACCAACATTCTTATTCATTAAACTTAAAAGTCTTAATTTTCTTGAGTTGAAGAAGTTAAGCTTTCAAAAAGTTATTGAAAATGGTTTCAAGTTTCAAGGGAACCGCAAATATTATCTAGTTTATTCAATGAACTAAGGTGGTAATTACCTATTATTATCGTTGAAAATCTTGCCCAAAAGCTAATAAGGACTTCTCTCTCACACAGTTCAATCTTTACAAGATACCCAAAAGGAATTCTGGAACTAAAGTTTGATTTTATATGTCAAAGACATTCCAGAAAACCACTTTTGAGAATTTTGGTAAAAATCTCCATTTACTCCAAATAAGCAAGGAGACCTTGTGTGCCATCACTTCATTCACGTAAGCATATATTCATGAAACTTTTTTTCAAACCCTTGGCTATGAAAATAAAGTAATGCTACAGACTTAATGTAGCAAATGACCTAGATATACTTTACTTTTTCACATCCTGGACAGAAAAGCTTGTGGCTAACAATCAGACTCAACGTTCACTTAGATATCATGTGATCCAGAGGAAAATAAAGGTGTAATACAAGATATGCAAAATCAAGTTACTTTTGGAAGTTCGAGGTGAAGTTTGGTGTTCGAATCCTACCACTTAATCTCCTTTTCTTCTGGTTTCCTTCTTCTGAAGGAACCAGTAGCACAGAGCTATCTAATGCTACCGTGAGGGGCACACGTAAGGTGGTGAAAAGAACATGGGACACAAACAGTGTTCATCAAATATCCCATCTGCTCAGACAGAATTTCTCAGCTTCCTCTGCAGTTAGCTTAGGGCCATGAATTGAGCAAAAGTGAAGTATATGATTTCTCAGCTGACACAGTTAAGAAATTAATGCATTACCTCTATCTTTCCCCCCCCTTTGTGATACCGTTGAAGTCATTTGTTTCCCCTGTGAGGCTATAACATGGACATGTCTGTCAGTGTGAGTTCCTGAGGGACTATGTGGAGCAGGGGCCTCCAATGATTTGTGCAGTACACATTATGTGAATGAAAATAAATTTTTGTGGTTAGGCGACTCATATTTCGGACTTACTTTGATATAGCAGCATAGCCTAGCCCATCCTGATTAATATGGGAAATTAGATGGTTTCACTCTAGCACTTCTGAAAAAAACTAAAGATCACTTTTATATATGCAGATAAAAATGTGGGGAATAAAAAAGGGTCCTTCTCCAATTTAAAACGCTTTAATTTATTCATTTTTAGAATATTCAACTTATTTTGAAATTATATTAAGCAAGAATATATAATGTTCATATTTATCAAAATGGGACATGAGCAAAAAATTTTTTTTTAAAAGAGGTTCAGAAGCACCAGTTTAGAATACATAGCCTTCAAGCTCTCTTCTACCTTTTACTTTAATAATAATATTAACCTAGTTAAAAATTAAAATCTAATAACTTTTGTACACATGACCCTAGAGTATACCTGTTTATCCCTCTATTTTGGGCCACAGCATTACTCATGAATTTACACTCACTAAATTTGCATTTACTGATTTTCTTTTTATGTTTTTCATTAGCAATACTTTTAATACTTTAATATCCTACTTAAAATTTAAAGATAAAAGTACCTCAAATAAAGTTTACAAAGTAGGTATACATGTATCACTATCCATATTTAAAAGATGCTAACTTTTTGCTACATCTGGTTGAGAATTCTTTGACTTTTCAACAGATTTATATCGTAGTGTTATATGGATTGAAACCAATTCATTCATTTCTCTGATAAGTAGTTAGTTACTATAAAAACTCACTATTTCAAATAGTACTGCAGTGAAAATCCTTATTTGTGATGGCTATATCCCTGTGCGAGCTTTTTTTCTATGGTATGCACTTAAAAGTGTAAGTACTTGGTCAAAAACGATGTATATTATCAATTTCATTGGGTAATTTCCAAATTACTTCCCAAAACTGTTAGACCAATTTATATTTCTCACAACAATGCTACAATTTCTCTACACTCTTGTGAGAACTAAAGATTTAAATTTTAGCTAAGCTCATGGATACAATTATCCAAAGTACCTCATTGTTTTACTTTAATTTTCTGACAGATGATCAGACTGAGTATCTTTTCATATTATTTATCATTTGAGTTTACTCTAATAGAGTAGTTATAAATTTTAGCATGCATTAGAAATGCCTGGAGAGCTTGTTTAAAGATTATAGGACCCCACCTTCAGAGCTCCATGGTTTCTGATTCAGTGGGTCAGAAGTGAGGTCTGAGAACCTGAATTTCTAATAAGTTCCCAGTGATGCATATACTGCTGACCAGGATCACATCTGATGAAACATTTCTCAAGGAACTGCTCATTAAAAATGGGGATAGGACTTCCGGTCAAGATGGAGGCATAGGTAGACACGCTTTACCTCCTTGCACAACCACAGAGAGAATTACAACTATTTCTCAAAACAAATAACCAGAACCATCAGAAAATTGAGTTGTCTGACAACCCAGGATTTAAAGAAGCCACATTCATCCAGAAGGGTGCCTTTTGTAGAGAGTCAAAGCAGCTCTACCTAATATACAAAAACAAACACAGGGAAGCTGCCACATTGAGCAGACAAAGAAATATGGCCCAAATGAAAAAAAAGAACAAAACCCTAGAAAAAGAACTAAACCAAATGGAGATATAACCAACCTATCAGATGAAGTGTTCAAAACACTGGTGATCAGGATGCTCAAAGAATTCACTGAATATGGCAAAAACATAAAGGAAGAAATGAAGATACACTAAGTGAAATAAAAAGTATATATATAGGAAACCAACAATGGAGAGGATGAAATTGAGAATTAAATCAATGATTTGGAACACAAGGAAGGAAAAAGCATTCAATCAGAAGAGCAGGAAGAAAAAAGAATTCAGAAAAACAAGGATAGGCTTAGGAACCTCTGGGACAACTTTAAACGTGCCAACAACCGAATCATAGGGGTGCCAGAAGGAGAAGAGGAAGAGCAAGAAATTGAAAGCTAATGTGAAAAAATAATGAAGGAAAACTCACCAAATTTGGCAAAAGAAATAGACATACAAGTCCAGGAAGCACAGAGAATCCCAAACAAGCTAGACCCAAAGAGGGCCACATCAAGACACATCGTTATGAAAATGCCAAAGGTTGAAGGTAAAGAGAGAATCTTAAAAGCAGCAAGAGAAAAGAAGAGCGTTACCTACAAACGGGTACCTAATAAGACTATCACCTAATTCCTCAAAAGAAACTTTGCAGGCTAGAAGGAGCCACCAAGAAGTATTCAAAGTGATGAAAAGCAAGGACTTACAACCTAGATTACTCTATCCAGCAAAGCTATCATTAAGAATGGAAGGGCAGATAAAGTGCTTCCCAAACAACGTAAAGCTAAAGGAGTTCATCATCATCAATCAATTATTACATGAAATGTTAAAGGGGGGGTATTTAAAAAAAAGATCAAAACTATTAACATTAAAATGGCAACAAACTCACAACTATCAACAACTAAACTAAAAAAGCAAACCAAGCAAACTAGAACAGAAACAGAACAACAGATATTGTGATCATTTGAAGGGTTATCAGCTGGGAGGGGGAAGCGGAAGAATGGGGAAAAGGTTGCAGAGATTAAGAAGCATAATTGAAGCCTGGCTGCTGTGGCTCAGTGGATTGAGCATCGGCCTGCGAGCCAAGTGTTGCTGGTTCGATTTCCAGTCAGGGCACATGACTAGGTTGCAAGTCAGTCCCCAGTTGGGGGCACGAGTGAAAGGCAACCACACAGTGATGTTTCTTTCCCTCTCTTTCTCCTTTCCCCTCTCTCTAAAAATAAAATAAACAAACAAATTAATCAACTTTTTTTAGAAAAAGAAGCATAATTGGCACGTACAAAATAGACAGGGGGATGTCAAGAATAGTGTAGGGAAATTGAGAAGCCAAAGAATTTATATGCATGATGCATGGACATGAACTAAAGGTGGGGGATTAATGGAGGGAAGGGGGATACTGGGTAGAGGGAGCGAAGGGGTAAAAATTGGGACTACTGTAATAGCATAATCAATAAAATATATTTTAAAAATGGGGATACTAAAAAAATGGGGATATTTAAAATGCAGTCTATATACTAATCCTCTGATTATAAGTGCTGCTAATATCTTCTGCTCATTATAACTTATCTTTTCATTTTGTTTTTGAGTTGTGTGATGATTTAATTCCAGGCAAATACATCAATCTTTTAATTTGTAATCTGTGCTTTTTGTATCTTGTTTTGAAATCTTTCTCTAGCCCAATATCATAAAGGTATCCCATGTTTTCTTTTTAAAGTTTTGCTTTTCACATTTAGGTCTTTAGGTCTTTAATTTATCTGAAATTTATTTTCCTATAAGATATAAAGTAGGGAAGGACCTAATTAAAAGTTTTGACAAGGTTAGCTTAATTGTTCTGGTATAATTTATTGAATAATTCAACAATTTCCTTCTAATTTTTCATGCCACATCTGTTACAGGATTCTTGTTTATTACCAGTTAAAAACAATGCCATTTTTATTTTCAGTATTTAAAAACATATTTCTCAGAGTTGAAATCTGATTTAGATAAAAGTCAACAACTTATTCTTAAGAGGGTCATACGGCAAAATGTAAGACTCACTGATCCTCCCTGAAGTTGTGTCACAGAAACTTTTCATGTAAGAATATCACCCAGTAACAGACTAGTTATAAAGCAGCTTTGATGGAGATTTTATAAATCTGAGGTTAATAGTCATGTATCCTATCCTACTGATAAATTAATAGCTAATAAAAATATAAGACATATATTACAGGCGAATGAAAGGACTGCTACATGAACTTGACTGATTAACCCTTCCAATTGAATCTATCCAAAGCAGTAGGACATAGTGGTAAAGGTATAGTATACAGAATCAAAAGGCCGGGATCTGATTCCAGATTTGCCACCCACTAGCTTTGTAACTGATATTAAGCAAACTGTTCTAGCTGAGTATTAATTTTCAAATATGTAAAACAGTGGTGAAATGCTCAATTTTTTTGGTAAGCATTGAAAGCAATTTATAAAATATATTACATAAGTATTCTGAAACACAGAATGGCTTAAAATCAGATTTTGGCAAGAGGTTATAATTCAAATTCCATCAACAAGTATAGAATCTTTTATTTGAAAAGGAAGGTATCTTAAGAAATTTAGGAAATATTTAGCCTGGCGACCTCCACTAACTTGGGAGGTACACCATAAGAGAGCAAGGCTCCTAGATTTTATGTGAGCATCAGAGTTGGCCATAGTTATTGAAGGTAATGTTCCACCAGCACTGACTTTTCTCAGGGTGAGTGCAAAAAGAAGGGTGGAAACTCCTTCCTCCTGAGCCATTAAAATTAAATCGAATCCCTGGCTGCTGTGGCTCAGTGGATTGAGCGTCGGCCTGCAAACCAAGTGTCGTTGGTTCAATTCCCAGTCAGGGCACATGACTAGGTTGCATGTCAGGTCCCCAGTTGGGGGCGCAACTAAGAGGCAACCACACAGTGATGTTTCTCTCCCTCTCTTTCTTCTTTCCCCTCTCTAAAAATATAAATAAATAAATAAATTAATTAATTAAAAGAATTAAATTAAATCAAAGTTAGAAAATATTTCTGACAATTGGGCCACTAGAGAGAACAAAATCAATCTAAGCAGAATTGGTCAGAAATCCAAGCTTTTCTCAGGTTAGACTTGGAACAAAATGTATAACTTTCCATTTGTTGTCTTCTGTCATTAAAAAAATACCTAAAACAATATTCTATATTTCAGAAACAGTTCATTTTCAGTGTCTGTCTGCTTAGGACACCTGTCTCTGAACTGTCAATACATACCAGATGGATTGCAGAAAACTAGCTAGAATTTTGAATATCTTATTACTAAAACTTGAAGACCTTCATGCAGATGGTAAGGAAATATGTTCCCACTATTTATTGGCATAGAATACAGTATAAGGTAGTCTGAGAGGAGATCTGCTCCTGTTTTTCAGGACCGTCTTCAATCAGGCTGACTCTACAATTTCTCAAAAGTTAATAAAAAATAATTTCTCCTGTTGTACATAAATTTCTCTGCAGTGATGTGTTTTCTGTTATGACACTTCCCTTAGGTGTTATTCAGGTTTTTATCCAAGGTTACAAAACTGGGGAAGGACTGATGCTCATAAAGACCATAACAATCAAAGGCTTAATGACAAGTTTTCATGCAAATCCTTGACAGTGAAATTACATTCAAGGTATATTATTTTCATTTCCAGAAGAAGCAGAATCTCCTGTTGAGATGTACACACCTTTCAAAGGACTGTCCAGGTTAGCAATAACTGAGTTCTGATGACAGATGACCAACGGATTATATCATAGTTAGTTCTTTAAACTTTACTCTTCAAACTGATGTCAAAAAAGTTTTTACAAGTTTTAATTTAAATTTGTATTTAGAACAGTTTAAAATGCAGAAACCTAAATTCTCCATTTTGATGGTTTCCTCAGTTAAGTTACCATATATGGAGGGAAAATATGCAAGTATACACTGATAGGATGATCACACCTGACATTTCTGCCCTTGGTTTTGTAAACTACAAAAACAAAACAAAAACAGAATGTGAAAGAATTCCAGTAATCTCTCCCCTCAGGTGACACTAATTCAGGAGCACAGTTACTAAAATGACTCTTTCTTTACATGTGTCACTGACAGAATGACCAAAGGGGAAAAATATCTTATTCTATAGCCTTTTAAAATTAATGGAAACTATCAACATACCTGATACTATATTCTCTCAGGCAGTTGTGAAAGCTGTCCTTCCACAGGGTTGAATAAGGAAGACAGAGAAAAGGACTATTTGTTAATGCTTTTTGCTTAGAATTCTTAATTTTCAGTTTTCTAACTTGCTATGAGAGTCATAGTGTATGAGAGTCCGTGTGATGATCTTTTGAGAGCTACCAACTATAAACAATATAAGGGAAATCTTTTTCTATTCTCAGTTCTAAAAATTATAAATCAAACACCAAGGGTAATTTTTATTGTACTTGTATGATTGTGAGGATTTACTCTTTCTAAACCTACTGAATTAACGTAATATGAAAATGATTTTAATTTTATTTTCAAAATGTTCTGTTCTAAGATAAGGAATGCAATGAGTCCAAAGACATCAGTTACTAGAAGCAAGGCTGAAAAGCAAACTTCAGCAAACTCAAAGTCTGTTTCTCACTTTCTTCTTACTAATTCTGCTGGGTGGCCTACAGAACTCACGACCACCTTAAAAAAGAAAAAAAAAAGAAAAGAAAAAAGAAAAACTAACAAAACAAAACAAAACCTTTTCAACTTGCCTTAACTATAATCAAGCTGACAGGAATTCTGACTTAAAGCAGCTCTAAGGGACTGTAATATAAGCACTGAAAAATTACCACTTCAAGGTACATATGTAAAATATTTGAGTAAATTCTGTGTTTATTAGAAAATTTCTGCACCTAAAACTGAGAATAGATTAAATTATAAAAGAAAAAAGTTAAAGAGACTGCCAAGAAAGTTAATTGTATTTAAAAAGTGGTCATTTTTATGAATGTGCTCTAAAATATACTATTTAATCTTTTTAGGGCTTACTAATAAAAAAGGAAGCTGAATCTCTGAAACTGAAATAATAAATAAAAAGGCAGCAAGTTTCATGGCTACATAAGTACCCATGTGACTAAAGACCAAATAAAATGCTGAGGCAAGAGCATATGGCTAAAATACTCATACAGCAAAGTACAAGGGTCTGAATAGGCAGAGTACATATACCCACAGATTTGAGTACCTTTGACATAGAGAGAACACTCTCTCCATTGTTATATTCTACAAAAAGTGACCACCACGGGATGATCATGTAATATTTCCCTGGATCACTCAGGTTATTATCAATGTTTCTGTATGCTGTCTGAAAAGATTCCCTATCCACCAGTGGTTGGGGATATGGATAGGGGGCACTAGAGAGAAGAATAAGATTTGGATTATTCTAGTCACTGTATTTTTAACTTTTCAGCATAGAAAGAAAGAATGGTTCCTGAGAGCCCAGTTACTGTTATGTTTTCCAAAAAATGGATTTCTAATTGATTCTTCACAACTACAAAGCTACAAGCTCAACAAAGGTGTAGGTAACAGAGAGGAAAAGTCAGTTCTTTAATTCCTGTAACCTTTCCTTTTTTCTCCCTTAGTCTACTTTTCTGTAAACTTGAAATGACTTAAAAATGCAAAGACAGAAAAACTAGATACTTTAAGAATGTATTTTTTGTCTACCAGAGCACATTTTTGTGTATCATGCCATTCTTTGAATACAATATTAATGAAAATAGAGTTTCTTTCAGGTAATGGTGAGAGATAGCCATTATATTCTTTTCTATTCCTCTTTGTGACAACAAAATGAATTTAAAAGCTAGCTGACAATGCTTGCAGCTTTTTTTAAAAAATTATGAAATAGAACTTAGCAAAACCAATGACATGGGCCTTAGTGGCAATTTAGTCCATTTGAGTCCTTAACAGGAAATAAATAAAATAAATAAACAAAAGTTCTTAAAAAACCTTCCAAATGGCATGGCCTTATACAGATTATTTCTTTTTATGATATTCAAGAAAACAACAACAACAACAACAAAAAAAAACCCAGCTATTTAAATCTGGCCAGTTTGTCAAGTTCCATCCTTCCCCAAGTAAATTCCACACAAAAATGCTTTGTTTTGAAAGCTACCCATTTCTTCTTCACGAAGTGACTGAAAGAAAGACATGAGATTCTGAGACAGGTTTTTATTAACAGTAAACCCAGTGCCACATCACAAGATAAACCCTGTCTTCTAACAATAAGCCTTTATCAAGCCATAATGAATTTGAATTAAGACACCCTAAACAAAATTTTTAGTTTCAATACAGTCTGGGTCAATAAGTTGACATTGGTCATCACTTGGCATTCACTACAGCAAGAATTTGAGGTGACAAAGCATGCTTTCTCCCATAAAGGAGAAAAGGGAGGAAGTCTCTTTAAGTTGTATACACTTTATACGTGCCTCAATGACATATTATAGACATCTGGAGGACAGGAAAGGAAGGGTGCCTCCTGTTAAGAATTACTCCTTGAGTGAGTTACTCATAATTATTTCGAAGAGTGTGTCACCTATCTTAGAGAGTCCCGCTCAAACAATACTAGTCTGGTTCTCAGGAAGCAGATATTCTATACCCGAATGTTTCATATAGCTTTAACTTCCCAACCAATCACTTTAGCAGGAGGCACATTAAAAGAACTGGCTTCTAACCTCAAACATTAACCTTGGGATAGACCTGAAAAGTTTAAAAATTAAAGGAAATTATTCATTTGTCCATTCACCCATTCATCCATCCAGCATTGAGGGCCCCCTACTATGCTTCAGGCATGATCTTTTCATTTTAGTACCAGGGAGACACAAAATAAACAAAATTTAAAAGTAAAACATGTTACAGGATGATGATAAATGCTATAAAGAAAAAATGTTGCAAAGGGGTACAATTTAAACTAAAGTAGTCAGGGAAGGTTTCATGCAAGTAAGAAGACTAAAAATGTTTTGCATCGTGGTTAATCAGTAGGAAAGACTCTCAAGACAGTTATTATTCTTTCTTCTACCTTACTTAGGCTTTTTATTGACCGGCTGTTGTAATGACCAGCCAGGGCAAGAACTGACACTGAAGAGAAGCCACATTACTAAGAGACAAAAATAGAAGCTGCCTTCTCACTCTCTATCCTCATGAATACTGTGATATCTTCAACCCTGTTAAGAATGGCCCTCAGGAGAACTTTGCCCCAAAAGAATCTAACACAGGTCACCAACTCAAGTGCCAGGCAGGTAATGCAAATGATTAAAGTAGTTTATAGGTAAAAATATCTATGTTGAGAAGCTGACACATGGCAGGGACTGGGAGGACTGGAGAGTGCACATGTTTGAAAGGGATACCTGTCTCTAGGTCCAGCCAACTGTTGTCATGTAGAACTAAAAACCCTGTGTCCTAAGTTTTCAAGAGAAACCAGACATCTTATCTCTTCTGTGAACTCTCCCAATTCTGAAATATGGCAAACAATTTGAAATTTAAAAAAATGTCAGCGTGGGCCAAACTAAACACCTCTGTGGAGCAGATCTAGTCCGTGGGTCTCCAGTTTAGCTCTTCTGGTCTACAGGGTCAAGGGACGAGTTCTTCCAGGGCCATAAGCACTAGAATGCTTGATTTGCTGGACAAGGTCTGCTTGTTATTACCATCCAGTCCATATCTGAGCAACCATGTTTTAAAATCCAGGATCTCTGGAATATACATTAGATTCAGAGCAAGCCATATGAATAATATGCCATAAACCAAGATGAAATAATACTAGAAGGGTTATACCTAGGGAACAGTCTCTATTGCAGTGTTTCAGAATTCAAGTACTGCTGATCTTCCACACAGATCCAAGATAGATGAATAAACTTTCTACAGACAGACTGCTTACCTGTTTCTAACCAGTTTATTACTATGCTAAATAGGATTTTTCAGAACAGATGGTTAGTATCTCTGTTGTGATTCCCTTTTCAGGATTTACATTTTGTAATGGACAACTTGCTTGCCCAGAAAGTTGGTTCTTAAGGTTTATTTAAAACAGGCTTTGGTGCCCTCTAAAGAAGAAAAATGTTTATAGAATGTAGCTTAGGCTGTTACTTTTTATTTCCCTAGAAAGGACAAACACTATTCCAGTGGGGGTAGCAGGTAGAAAGCAGAGGTCCTAAAGGATTACTTAACCAGTATTCAGGACCTAAGATACACTGACTACAGACTCAACACAATTCCACTTTTTCAAGTTTTCTACTGTATTCCTTTGCAAGAGGACCCTATTGAGAGCTTTCCCTTGGAAGGAACCTATCTCACTATTGGATAATCTGAATGCTGGCACCTGTCATCTAGTTTCAGGTTTCTTTAGCCCTCCAGAAGGAACAGACATTCTGGCAACCTCACATCACTTTCAACTCTTCTCTCCTAATGAAGTCCTCCTTTGGTGGACTCGCACAAATAAACCCTATGCCAGCAGAGCTGACTTAGGTCAGGAAGCCCTTATACTCATGTGTGATTGGGCCTACTGGATAATTCAGGATAATCTCCCCATCTCAAAATCCTTAATTTACTAACACCTGCTGCCCTGGCTGGTTTAGCTCAGTGGATTGAGCGTCAGCCTGCGAGCTAAGTGTCGCTGGTTCGATCTTCCAGTCAGGGTATATCAGAGAAGGAAAACTCTGACTCCAAAAAACCTCCGCTGCCTTGCGGCATACCTCTTCTGGGGAAAGGCTAAGGGAGTAAACCCCGACAGAAAATCCGGAGCCGGAGTCCCTAAGGCGGTTTGACGTTGTAGTCAACACCGGCAACTCCTGCGGCGCACCTGAACCCAAGCTGTATTGACTCCGTCTTTCCCTTGGACCCTTCAGCTGCGAAGAGAGGGGGGGTCTGCTGCATGGGCAACAGCAGACCCTCCATATCACCCTGCCCAGGCTCTGTAGCTTCAGCTCCACTGGAGAGGACACTCCAGCGTCATCGCAAGATGTCGATTCAACACGGGAGGAGACAGATGCCGTGTCACTCCCGAGTCGGACTGCACAGCCATTCTCGGCGGTGCAGATAGACACTTAAGAAGCTACACCATCGTCTCTCGAGACGGACGGCTGCCGACGACGACGACGACGACAAGGAACTCACTGGACATGTTCAATTTTTGCCCAGGTGAGTTAACTTCATTTTTGAGGGGCAGAACATAGCATTTTTTGCAAAGCAGTTGTTTTAATAGGTTATGGTAAGTCACCAAAAAAGGCCAATACTGCATTTTTTTTAAACCTAGAAGTAGCTGGCAATACATAAAAGTCCTCTCTTAGAACACTGATCAATTAGAGACCTAAAAATAAGGCACTATACACTTTTCCTAGGAGGTTTAAAATATGAACTAAAATGGATTTAAAATACTCATTTCCCTTGTTCCTAGTTATAAGCCTTTTATTTCTCCAGCTGATGGGGAAAAGGTAAACAAAGATTACCTACTCTTACTTTTATAATCTTAACTAGGATTGCTGTTGAATCGCCTAGTCCATCAGACAAGTATTTTTCTTCTTGTTTTCAGCTGATTTCCAGACAAGCCAAATTTTATTTACTGCTTACATTAGCTTTTCCTAATGGGAACCAAAATATACGCCTATTTCCCCCACAACACCCCCCTCACTCCTTTAACTGTTATTACTTCTAATAACCCCAAAGCAGAACTAATCGATTTAGGGGATCTAGATATTGAAACTGGTGGGAAGATTGCTCCCTGGTGGTATACACACCTAAAACACTGTAACATACTTCCTCTACTCTAGACACTTGCCCTATGGATTTTACCAATCACTGCCCGAACAGTATGCCCTAGATCACCAGTTTTATGAGAAGTGTTATTAGGGAAAAGAGTTAGAACACATTGAATACTTTTTAAGATTCACGATATACAGCAGCTTATTAAAATAGTTATTCAGACACCTTTTATTCCAGAGCTCATGAAATCTATTTGACTTTTGGAATCTTATTTTGCATAACATTAACATCCTATGGAATTACTCTGGCAAGGCCCATACTTTGGGAAACATGGACGATTATTTGCCATCCCCCTGTGGTTGACTCTCAGCAAACCAGGCCTTTTCTCTGCCAAATATTCAATATTATCTCTCACATTTTAGCCCTTGTTACATCCATCAGGTAAGACCATTTAACTGAACTAAAGTATGTGGACTAGTGAATATGAACTGAGCAGCTTTCAAACATTGCTGGGGTCCAGCTAATCCTCTAGTGTTGAATATGTCAAGGGTAAGATTTTGCCTAGACTATTACATTCGTTATGAAAAATATAATTGAATCAACTTTACAAATGTATGATGACATTACAGATCTACAATTGTTACAACTCGAGAAACTTAGGACATGTAGGTCATTAAAATTAAGTAAAAATCAACTGTTTTGATTGCAAAATCATTAAAATATTAATAAAAAACGATTTACAGTTAGGCTACCACAAGTATTTTCATCTGTTTTCACTGATAAGCAAAGTGCTAGACTTTAAAAATTATGATCATATATACAATTTCATATTTTTCACTTTTAGCATATTTCATAGTGACACAGTCTTCACAATTTTAATCAATTTAAATAACTAAAATTATTTTAGCTATTTTGTTTTAGTGAGCATACTGTAAGTTTTAAAAATGGCATTCAAACAACCTGCTTGCAAAAAACAGACTGCATTTAGAATTACTGATTACTAAAATTCAGTATGATAAGGCCAGATTTAATTTTTTCATTTCAGATCAATTTTAAAGGTGGAAAATTAATTCCAGAAACATTTTCTTGATTATAAAATAAAGTAAAATTTTAAAAACTCATATATAAGCTCATATTTCAGTCACTTTTAAAAAATGATACAGTATATAGTTTTTAAAAACTTGGGTTCTGGAGTCAGACTATCTGGATTAAAAGCCTAACTGTACCACTTAGCAAGTTTTATGACCTCGGGTAAGTTATTTAGCCTGTCTGAGCCTGTTTCTTCATCTGTAAAATGAGGATGATACCAGATTAACCTCATAGGCAAATTCTGAGAACCGAATGGCGAAATATGGAATGCACTTGCCTGGCACACTTGATAAATGCTAACAACAACAAAACAAATACAAAGAAACTCTCCATTTAGAGGATATTATGTGCAGATTATACATTCTTTTTGAAATTACTATTTATGAATAATCATTTAGCAATTATTTACTGAGTGTCTTCCATCTACCAGACACTGTGCTAATCACTGGAGATACAAAGCCACAAAACACTGTCTCACTTACAAAGGATTTTTGGAGAAGAAAAATTAATTGGGTGATTAGCATCCTATATGGTAAAAGCTTTAAGAGGGCCACAGACCTTTCTAAGGGGGTGTATAAAGCAGGGGCATGAAAGCAGGTATGGAGTGTAGGTTGGACTCATACATATTGCTAATGACCTTCTTCTTTGTCTTCCCCTGGTACAGAGGTTAGAAAACAAAATACAGTAGTCCCTCTCTAAATTGCAGTTCATTTATTGCGGCCTCACTGTATCGCGGGATTTTTAAAAATATTAAATTATCGTGGATTTCTTGCTATATCGCGGGATTTTGCAGTACTGTATGTATGTTGATAAAATTACATAGGTTTAGGAGTGTAGAATATGTTTAAGAACATAAGTAGTGTTTATAAAAGTGTGGAAAAGGTTAATAAGGGACTGGGAATGGTTTATAAGTGTGTGGGAAGGGTTTATAAAACCTTAAAATATATATAAATACTAAAATAAATGTAAGGTTCCTGCTTCGCGAATTTTCACCTATCGCGGGCAGGGTCTAGAACATAATACCCGCGATAAGTGAGGGAATACTGTACTCTATGTCCTAGCTTCCCTTGCAGTGAGGGGTACCCAAGTGACATTACTCTAGAGCAGCGATTTTCAACCTTTTTCACCTACTGGCACACATAAACTAATTACTAAAATTCTGCGACACCAGTGTCTCTGACTAAATAGTCAGGTATTACATGTTTTAAAAATTCTTTCAGCATACCAGTTGAAAATTGTGCACTACAGGTTATTACTCTGAAGTTCCTGAAGTGGGTTTTCAAAATGAACGCAGGTGTTCTAAAAGTATAGACAGACTCCCCTAGAAGAGAGCACTTTTGCCTTTCCTTCTGTCTTCCTGCCTCAGCACTTACACAGAGGGCATGTCAGTGCAGCAGCCACCAATGATATAACATGACAAAAGATGGCACAGTCAAAAGGGAAGAGCACAGGACTCGGGTGGCATCTCTCAGTTACTGTGCCACCTCCTGAATGCCCAACTTTGGACTTACTGGATGACACAAACTCTTATTTCTTTAAACCACCAGTTGCTGGAGTTTTCTTTTATCTGCAGCTGAAGGCATTCCTAGTAGATAAATGAAGCTTTCTGAAAAAAATTTTGAGCCAAGTCCAAAGGGAGTTAGCAGTTATCCAAGAAACCTGAGAAGGGCACAGCTGGCAGTGTTGATATTGGCATAAGTTCTACAATATGCACCCTCTGGCTTCCTGGACGGCTCTAGCAGGTGATTTGCCAACCTTCTCCATCTTCCACTTCCTATGTCTGTGGGATTTAATACTCTCCCCTCAATGGTTCCAGATGACGGAACACTCATTTTCAAATGATAAGTTCTGTGATGAACATAAAATGTGATAAATTTATGGCAATTAAGTCAACGGATCCAAATTATCAATTTACACATACAACACCTTCAACTGAAGCTGCCATGTATACTTACTATGTGCCTGCCAGGCACTGTATTTACACTAGTTATTTCATTCAGTGTTCACTACTCGGTGGGTTAGGCACTGTTTTTTCCTGTTCTTTTTCACAGAAATAAATTAGATTAAAAGTGTCCCAAGTCAGACAACAATGGTAATAATGGTAGGGGCGAAGCTTCAATCTCAAGTTTATTTCATTCCATAGCCTTAGCTCTGGGCCACGCTGCTGCACTGCAGTCTCCCTGAGCTTTTGGCCCACAGCACTTGCTTACATCCTCCTTGAATCTATACAATAAACTTTTGGTTCTCCATCTGTACTCTGGGGCTGAGAGTGGGGTGATTCAGGATGGTTATCGCTTAATAGAAGAGTATGGAAGGAAGTGGCATACCTAAGCTGAGTAAAAGAGAAGAAAAGGAAAGGATGTCAGAAAAAGAAAATACAGGCATTCTTTCCCTCTAAAGGAACGTGACGAGTCTCGTTCTTACTGGCAAACCGTGAAGTAATTCCAAAAAATAAATTCTAGTATTTTAACAAATGTATGGTCTCTAAAAGGCCTAAACTGAAGATGGCAACCTTTTAAAATATTTGATATTGCAATATGTTTAATAATTGATTCATTAGTTTATACTCATTCATACATTTAACAAATATTTATTGGTCATTCTCATGTGCCTCGTGTAATCCAATTATTATGTTCCTATACACAAGCAGCCAAGAATAAGTTAAAATGCTAATTATAATTCTCACAGAGGGAAAGAAGATGCATCAAATTCAGACCTGAGAAATCACAGTTTTCCAGAGATAAATCTCAAATATAACTAGGTATAGCCAAAAAGAAAAAGGGGGTGGGGAGTTGGGGTGAGGGTTGGCCTAAACTACGAGACAAGAGTTTATCAGCTTCAACACTACTGAGAATTTTGGGCTGATAAGTCTGTTCTGGGATGAAGTCGTGTTTTGTAGGATATTTAAACAGCATCCTTATCTTCTGCTCACTTGATGCTGGTAGACACCCTGAGTGTAAAAACTAAAAATGTCTCCATATATTGTCAAATGCTCCTTGAGAGGCAAAACTGCCTCCAGTCGAAAACCACTGTTCTAGACCAGCACTATCCAAAATGGTCTCCACTACTCACATATGGCTATTTAACTTGAAATTAATTAAAATTAAAAGTTCAGTTCCTCCTGCTAGCCACATTTAAAGTGCTCAACTGCTATATGTGATTAGTGGCTACCATACTGAATAGTGCATAGAGAAAATATTTCTATCATCACAGAACATTATAAATGACAGTGCTCTTCTAGACGAAGAGAGTATATACTCTCTGCTCTAACTCTGCAACGGTTCTCTACAGTTTGCTAAAAGCCAATGGAAGGAGTGGAGAAAGATGAGGTTAAACAAAAGTAAGGCCTGAGGATGAAGGGTCTTCAGTACCTTAAGACAGAAAAATGGGAAGCCGGTGAAAGGTTTTAAGCAAGGGTGTAAAATTATGAAAACAGATTCATATTTTATACAGATGATTGTGATTGTACTGTGGAGAATGAAATAAAAGTGGAGAAACCAGAAGCAGAAAATCAGCTGGGGTAATTCCAACAAGCATGGTGATCTGGATTAATGCAGTAGCAGTGGGGATGGACAAAAATGGAGCAATTACGGAGGCACAATTGATAGGACCTGGTGAATGACTAAATGTGAGGTAGGGTGAGGAAACAGAAAGAAGTAAAAAACGACTACCAACTGTGTTTTTTTAAAAAAAATTGTTTATTTTTAGAGAGAGGGGAAGGGAGGAAGAAAGAGAGCGAGAGAAATATTGATCAGTTGCCTCTTGGAGGCACAACGACTGGGAACTGAATCTGCAACCCAGGCATGTGCCCTGACCAGGAATTGAACAGGCGATTTTGCGCTTTGCAGGATGGTATCAATGAACTGACTCACACTAGCCAGGGCATGGCTACCAGGTTTTCAGGTTAGATGAGTAAGTAGACTTACTAATATAGTATGGTAAAGAATAAAGGCCCTCCAAGATGTTCATGTCCTAATCCTCTTAATCCCCAGAACCTGTGAATCTGTTACCTTACATGACAAAGGGACTTGGCAGGTGTTAGTCGTCGGCAGCCGTCCGTCTCGAGAGACGATGGTGTAGCTTCTTAAGTGTCTATCTGCACCGCCGAGAATGGCTGTGCAGTCCGACTCGGGAGTGACACGGCATCTGTCTCCTCCCGTGTTGAATCGACATCTTGCGATGACGCTGGAGTGTCCTCTCCAGTGGAGCTGAAGCTACAGAGCCTGGGCAGGGTGATATGGAGGGTCTGCTGTTGCCCATGCAGCAGACCCCCCCTCTCTTCGCAGCTGAAGGGTCCAAGGGAAAGACGGAGTCAATACAGCTTGGCTTCAGGTGCGCCGCAGGAGTTGCCGGTGTTGACTACAACGTCAAACCGCCTTAGGGACTCCGGCTCCGGATTTTCTGTCGGGGTTTACTCCCTTAGCCTTTCCCCAGAAGAGGTATGCCGCAAGGCAGCGGAGGTTTTTTGGAGTCAGAGTTTTCCTTCTCTGATATACCCTGACTGGAAGATCGAACCAGCGACACTTAGCTCGCAGGCCGACGCTCAATCCACTGAGCTAAACCAGCCAGGGCAGCAGGTGTTAGTAAATTAAGGATTTTGAGATGGGGAGATTATCCTGAATTATCCAGTAGGCCCAATGCAATCACAAATATCCTGGTAAAATGGAGGCTGAGGGGAGATTTGACTAAAAAAAATGTCCAAGTAATGCAGTGTTAAGACTCTAGCAGCCACTGCTGGCTTTGAAGATGCAGCTATTAAAAGCTAGAAAAGGCAAGTAAACATTTTCCCCTACATTCTCCAAAAGGTCCAGAGCCCTGCTGACACCTTCATTTCATCCTAGTGAGACCTGTGTCAGACTGCTGGCCTACAGAACCAAAAGATAGTGAATCTGTTTTGTTTTAAGCCATGACGTTTATGGTGATTTGTTGCAGCGGCAACAGGAACCTAACAAAGATAGGCTTAAAATTTGGGGTGTGATACAATCAGACTGGCTTTTTTCAAGTACTTATGCATGGCACATCCTGGTAAATTAGTCAATTTATAAATAGATGGATATATGGGTCTGGGGCTTAAGTTGGAGATGTATGATTAGGAGTCATCAGTATATTGAGATTAATTGAAACCATCAAAGTAGATGAGATCACCATGAGCAAATACAGAGAGAATGCAGAGGACTTAGAGAAACAGAGGTCCTTAAAAGAAAGTTGGAAGAGTATAAGACGTAACAGGAAATCAGAACTGTGTAGCATCTAAGAAATTAAAAGAATAAGCATATACTTAAACCAGGGGAGTTGGGGATGATCAATACAACCAACTGAAAAAGGCTTGTCAAGTTAGGGCATCTATTATATTTAGCAATAAAAGGTCATGGTATCCTTGATAAACACAAGTTTCAAAGGAGTGATTAGAAGACTTGTTATTGGGGTTGAAGATTGAATAGAAGGCAAAGCATGGGTCTGAATTCATTAAGCACCTTTTAACTAAACTTTGACTTTCTTCTTTCACAAGAAAGAAGAAGACAGGGTGGTAGCTAGAGAAGGGTTGTGGAAAGTATTTTTATTATAGATGGGGAAAAAATTAAAGGTGATTTTTTTAAGTAAATGCAAAAGCTTCAGTTTCTTCATTTGCAAAAGGGTGTTAACAAGATTACTCATTTCAGGGGGGTCATTGTGAAGAAAGAAAAAAAAAAAGTGAGCTTATAAGGAAAGCCCAAACCTGAGTAAGAAAGTTCTGCTGTCTCAGGTAGAGAAAGAGGACTAATTACAGTGACACTTGGGAGAATCTAACAGTGCAGTCATTAAATATTCTAGGACCTAAGGAGTATTCCATCTGCATAAATTTCATGAAAGTCAGTACTATTTCAGTAGCCCTAGTAACTGCATACTTCTTCCCTCACGTGTATACAAGAAGACCTAAGGGAAAACAAATACCATCTAAATTTAAACTATTATTATGATGGCTTTAATTTCTGAAGTCCAGTAATCCCAACATAAAAAGTATATTATAGCAACAAAAACTAACCCAGGAAGCATTTTAAAAAGCTTTCATTTAAACAAATTCTTAGAGTTTTGTAAGTACAACCTAAATTTAAACTATTATTGTAGTATTAATTTTCGAAGTCTAGTAACCCAAATATGACAAAATATGCTATTATAACAAAACTAATCCACCATACATCTTAAATCTTATCTTTAAACAAATGATTTAGTTATTGGGGCAGAAAAATAAACATCTACTTTGTTAAATGTTTAAGTGATCTCTAGTGTAAGTTTCAAAAACATGCGATTACCTCAGGTTTTGATTTCATTATTGATTAAATAGAGAAAAGTAGATCGCTTATAGCCAGTTCATCCTTAGGGTTATAATTAAATGTCAAGTTTTATTCACTAAAATTGGGTTAGAGTTAAAATAAATAGTGACTCAAGAACAATATATTTTATAATGGTAAAAGCCTTAGACAAAAGAAATTGAAGATTAGTTATTTTACTTACCAAAATGCAGTCCACTTTAGATTGTACAGTTTTGCTGAAAGAGAAAGAAAGTTAGGTTAATAAGAATGATAAATTTATTAAACACCTGAAATATCTCAAACAGATATGATAATTAGTCTTCCCTACTGTGAAAAAAATAATTTAAAAACTCATGATTAAGATCAGGCATTGTAGCCTAAAACTGCATTTTCAACAAATTCAAAAAAAAAAAAATCTCTTTCCCAGTCCCTGTACTATGTGGAACCCCAAAGCATAATCAGAATGGTTTTCGAATTCACTGCTACAGTCAACCTGCTATTGTACAGTATCATTTTAACAGATGTTCTGAATAAACAAGTTTTTTACGATATGTAAAAGGGTAGGTGTATTATTACACTTAGATATAGGACACAGAGTTTATAATGAATTATGATTTTTACCATATGCCTGATATTCTGGACAATAATTTGTTTAGTAGTTTAAAGGCATAATGGCACAATATTATCTGTAATTCTAAAGACTTGTTATAAAGTAGATTCTCCCACACTCTCTCTCATGTGTATATACACACACACACATGCTAGCAAAGGATTACCTAGATGTAAAAGCAATAACAAAAATTAACTAATATGATAATAAATTAGAGGGAAAGAATATATTTAGAAATAAATAACACAAGACCAGTATATATTATTTTAAGTGAGCTACTAAATATAATAGAACTATTAAATATAAGTGAACTATTTCACACTGGCTTCATTAATACAATTAAAGCCAGTATAAAACAACTGAATTGTCATTTGGATTTTGTTATAACACATTAAAGTAAAAATGCAATGAAATCATGCAAGTCCAGAAATAGTTTCTATTAATTTTTAAAAGATGTTAATTTTTAGAGCCAAACAAATGTCAAAAAGTGCTTATTTGCCTTTGTATATAGCTATAGAGTAAATAAAAAATCAGCATTTAAATCCCATTTCAGTTTACAATCAATAAGCTCAAAATTTTACACCGGTCTCATGATTTCAAATTGCCTTTTTTAAAAATACAAAGTATGACTGAATTAAGTACAATTACAAAGTTCAGAATGACTAAAATGAACAAGATAGTAAATGATACTTCTAGGTAAGAGGAACTGAAATCTCCTTCCCACAACCCCACAGAATATATATATATATCTAAGTATCGTCGGCAGCCGTCCGTCTCGAGAGACGATAGTGTAGCTTCTTAAGAGTCTATCTGCACCGCCGAGAATGGCTGTGCAGTCCGACTCGGGAGTGACACGGTATCTGTCTCCTCCCGTGTTGAATCGACATCTTGCGATGACGCCAGAGTGTCCTCTCCAGTGAAGCTGAAGCTACAGAGCCTGGGCAGGGTGATATGGAGGGTCTGTTGTTGCCCATGCAGCAGACCCCCCCTCTCTTCGCAGCTGAAGGGTCCAAGGGAAAGACGGAGTCAATACAGCTTGGCTTCAGGTGCGCCGCAGGAGTTGCCGGTGTTGACTACAACGTCAAACCACCTTAGGGACTCCGGCTCCGGATTTTCTGTCGGGTTTACGCCCTTAGCCTTTCCCCAGAAGAGGTATGCCGCAAGGCAGCGGAGGTTTTTTTATATTGGTTGTAGGTCCTTGCTTTTCATCACCTTGACTATTTCCCTCCAGTCTCTTCTTGCCTGCAAAGTTTCTTTTGAAAAATCAGCTCATAGTCTTATAGGCACCCCTTGTAGGTAACTCTCTGCTGTTCTCTTGCTGTTTTTAAGATTCTCTCTTTATCGCGAACCTTTGGCATTTTAATGATGTGTCTTGGTGTGGTCCTCTTTGGGTCTAGCTTGTTTGGGACTCCCTGTGCTTCTTGGACTTGTATGTCTATTCCCTTCACCAAATTTGGGGAGTTTCCCTTTATTATTTGCTCACAAAAGCTTTCACTTTCTTGCTCTTCCTCTTCTCATTCTGGCACCCCCATGATTCAAATGTTGGCCTGTTTAAAGTTGTCCCAGAAGTTCCTAAGCCTTTCCTCATTTTTTTCAATTCTTGTTTCCTCATTCTGTACTGGTTGACTGTCTATTTCTTCCCTATGTTCCAAATCATTAATTTGAACCCTAGTTTCCTTCCCTTCACCATTGGTTTTGTGTGGATTTTCCTTCTTTTCATTTAGCATAGCCTTCATTTCTTCCATTATGCGTTTGCTGTATTTAAGCTTATCTGTCAAGTCTGTGAGCATCTTTATCACCAGTGTTTTGAACTCTATATCTGTTAGGTTGGATATCTCCTCATTGCTTAGTTCTCCCACTGGAACCTTGATCTATTCCCTCTTTTGGGCCATACTTCTTTGTCTCCTTATTTTGACAGGTTCCTGTATTTGTTTGCCTCTGTGTCTTAGGTAGAGCTATCACTCCTGTTACGTTGTAAGGGGTGGAGCCTTAGGGATTCGTCAGTACAGGGCGACTCATTTCACTACTTTGTGGTGCTGTATGTGGAAAAGGGGTCTGAGAGGGAACAATGCTGCTTGCTAAGCACTTGCCCCTTTTCCAGGCACTTCTCGCACTTTCCGTATAGAACTGGCGCCTCTCTAGCTGTTACCCTGGCTGTCGTTCCCAGAGTGAGTGGGTTTGTGGACATTCTAGGAATGGGGGGGGGGGGACAGGCTCTAAACAGACTCTCATGAGAGACGGGCATTTTCCTCTGCTGCCCCAGCCCCCACTGGTTTTCACAACCAGAAGCAATGAGGCTTTATTTTTCCCGGTGCTGGTACTGTGAGATGTGCAGTCTGGCCTGGGCTGGGATCGCTCCCCAGGTGTTCCTCCCAGCTTTTATGATGTGTGACTGCTCCTTCCCATGGTCACAGTCACTGCCTTGCTGCCACCAGTGTCACCGCCACCACAGCTGCCACACTGCATCCTCTCCACCCCTCTTACCTGTCCAGATGGGTATTGCTTCTTTATATCTTTCTTTGTTGGATTTCCACACAGTTCGGTTTTCTGGTAGTTCTGATTGCTTTTTTATTTTGAGGTAGATGTAATCCTTATGGTCGTAGGAAGCAAAGCGTATCTACCTATGCTTTCATCTTGGTCGGAAGTGACTTGTGTTTTTGTCTTAAGAAATCCTACCTAGCTAAGATGTTATACATTCTATTTCATTACAAACATTTTTTAAGTTAGCGTTTTTTATTTTAATATTTATTTTAATTAGAAGCTTTTCTTGTGGTATGCTGTAATATATACATTTTTTCTATCTTACAAGCCAACTGTTTCCCATTTTATTAAGCCAAGTTTCCATATATTTAAATGTGTTTCTGGATTTTTTTGTTTTATTATTAACATATTTGTCTATCCCTGAGCCAATACAACACTTGGAATTTATTAGTGCTTTAAAAATTATGTCGAGTTATTTGCTTGTATGACCCTCCTTGACCATTTTCAGAACCGTCTTGAAAATTCTTGGACCTATAATTTTCCACTTGAGTTTTTCAGTTGTTTCAATTCCACAAATGTCCTGCTAAGATTTACATTTAACTGTACAGATATTATAGGTTGAACTGGGGGAGTTGATTAATAATTTGGATTTATCTTTGTCTGTCTTTAAAAATGCCTTGTAATTTTCTCTACTTTTTGTTAGAAAGAGTCCTAGGTAGCTTATAAATATTGTGAATATTACCTTTTTTCTTATTATAATTCAAATTGGTTTATGCTGATGTGCAGAAAAACTACTAGTTTTCTATGCTGACTTTACATCCAGCAGTCTTCCTAAACTCTCATAGTTCTAACAGTATGTAGAGTCTCTTATAGGTAATAATTTCACTTATAAATTAATGAAAATATTTTCCTTCTTTTCCATTCTTTATACCTCTTCCCCTACTCCTTTTCCTTATCTAATTATTTTGGCTAAAATCCCTAGTCTAATGGTGAAGAGTAGCAGTTATAGCTGATATCTTTGTTCTGTTTCCAAATTTTGTTTCAAAATTTTAATATGATGCATTGTAATATTCCATTTAGTTGATGTTTAATAATTTCCTAAAATATTCCTTGAATATTGGATGCTTTGATTGACTCAAAATAAAATGCTTCAGCGTTGTAATGTTCTGCTTTGGAAAAGGACAGGGTTAAGTTATAATGGAGTAACTTTCCCACGCATAACAATTATATGCTGTGGAAAAAATATAAATACAAGCATTAAGGTGAAAGAGTAACCAAAAGCAGGTAGCAACTACAGGGAATTCACTCTTAAAAGAAAGGAACTATACTGCATAAGATTTGTATTCATAAAACTGTTGCCTGAGGGCACTTATCTGCCCTTGAAGCAATGATTACTCAGAACTGAAGCAGAAATCTGCTGTCTTACCAGCAGAGGAGCCAGAGGACAAAGTCTGGGGCTGCCAGAGCCCCTGTGAAGCGAAAAGATGAAATCCCAGAAAGGAAGGTGCCACAAAATTTTTGTCTAAACTATGCCCAAATATTTGGATGAACTTTTTTTCCCTTAAGGAAAACTTTATGGAAAGAACTGAAGCCCCTATGGAGCCTTTTCCAATCTCGTTTCACTCTTTTTTTCTCAGTGGTGACCACTATCCAGAAGCTGCCCTTCACCATTCCCAGAGTGTTTATATTTTTACTACAAGCACTGAGTTTACCCATAAACAATATAAAGCAGTTTTGTTTTCTTTATAGACATGGAGTCAAGGTACATATGCATTCTACTTTTTTCTTTTCCTTAACAGGTTTTAGAAGAAGTTTACTGTTACATAGAGTTATGTGTTTAAAGGCATATCTCCTACCCTCAAATTCACATGTTAAAAGTCCTAATCCTCAGTACTTCAGAATGTGGCCTTATTTGGGGAAAGGATCTTTACAGATGCAATCAAAGTTGAAATGAATAAATCAGTCATTTGAGTGGGCTCTAATCCAATATGATTGGTGTGCTTATATAAAGGGAAATGTGGACACAGAGACACACATACAGGGAAGATGATGTGAAGGGACATAGGTAGAAGGCCTTCTACAAGCCAAGGAGAGCAACCTGGAAGAGATTCTTCCCTCATACTCCTGAGAAGGAATTAACCTTGCCAACAACTTGATCTTGGACTCCAGGACTGTGAGAAAATACATTTCTGTTGTTTTAAGCAACCTAGTGTGGTACTTTGTTAGGACAGCCTTGGCAAATAATACACATATTATTCCATTATTTGAACATACCACTTTTTATTTATACATTCTTTCACTGAAGGACTCTTAAGGTGTTTCCAGCTCTATACACAATATTGCAACATCTGGCACATAGACCTTGCTATACACCATTGCAAGACTTTTTCTCAGACAGACATACACAAACATACATACACAAACCTTGCAGGGGAATCCTAGTATGTTGATTTTCAACTTTCTACTATTGTTAAATTGCTTTTCAAAGTATACTTCATCAGCTGTGTATGAGAATGATTTTTTCTATTCTCTACAAAATCTGATAATGACAGACTTTTGCCATCCTGATGTGGGTGAAATATTTTGTTTTAATATGCATTCTTCTGTTAGTGAACATCTTTACATGTTTATTGACCACTGGACTTCTGTGAATTGCCTAATCATATCTATACTTATTTTTTATTTGTTTTTTGCCTTTTTAAAATTATTATTACTATTACTTTATTTACTTATGGGGTTCTCTTTACACTTTGGGTACTAATTATTTGCCAATTATTTGAATTACAAATATGTTCTCCCCGTCTGTAACTTGTTTTTCTTTCCATGGTGTTCACTGTTTTACAGAAAGCTTTTATTTTAATAGTTTAATTTATTAATATTTTTCTTTGTAAGAAGTGTTTAGTGTCTTGTTTTTAAAAATTCTTCCTTTTCATGATATCACAAAGATTTATTTCCTTCTAAATGTTAGCTTTTCACATCTGGAGTTAAATTTGTTTGGATTCTATGTGTGAAGTTTTTTTTCCCTTTCTTATACAGATAACTAAAGGTGCAAGAGGTTCATTCTTTCCAAGGTCTATGTCTTGATAACCTGTTTCCTATGTCTAGTATTTCTTCTGGTACACATTAGGCAATAAAATTTGTGATCAATAAAAAGAAGGATAGAGGGAAGAGAAGGGAGAGGAAGGGAAGCAAGGTAGAAATAGAAGTGTGGGAAAAAGTATTCAGATCATGGTCCTTGAAGCAAACTGAGTATTTATATCAGAACCATGTAAGACAAAAGGTTTTAATCAGATTCAGGAGGTAAACTAAAGGCTTTCCAGAACTCCGGAATGCTGAAGGCAAAGCTATTGCTCCTGTACAACTGGGTACTGAGTCTGCTTTCTCTCTTCCAGGATGAAAATATGGCCTTGCTGATGCTGAATTGGTTCAAAGGTCCAGAAACCCATGACACAATTTGGTTAAGTATCACTTAATTATTATGGCAAGTTTTGTAGAATGTTCATGAAAGCCTAGGTATAAAGGACCAAGATATATAAAAAATTTGATATGGCAACTCTAGCTTAATTTTCCCTGCAAGAAAGGTGCTGTGTGCGCCATAGGAAACCTAGAATGATCAAAGAGCTATGTAAGACTTACTGCAGTATTCCCTCTCTATATCATGGTTCACTTATCGCTGACTCACTGTATCGCAGAATTTTAAAAAATATTGTATTTAATTATTTATCACGGATTTTTCACTATATCGCAGGATTTTATGGTACTGTATACGTATGTTGTTAAAGTTACATAGGCTTAAGAGTGTAGAATATGTTTAAGAATGTAAGTAGTGTTTATAAAAGTGTGGAAAAGGTTAATAAGGGACTGGGAATGGTTTACAAGTGTGTGGGAAGGGTTTACAAAGCCTTAAATATATGTAAAAATACTAAAATAAATGTAAGGTTCCTATGCAGCGGATTTTCACCTATCGCAGGTGGGGTCTAGAACGTAATACCCGCGATAAGTGAGGAAATACTGTACTACTATACAGAATAGTCATCTGACTTATACATCCTTAACTAAATAATCCAGGAACATACAACAGGTGGGTGGATAATCTCTTCCAACAGTATCTAACCTGACAGTCAAATGGTGAGGGATGGGAGAGGGCACACAATAGAAAACAAAGGAAACGAATAGTGGGACCTAGAATGACTTTGGCCTCAGTGGCCCTCAACAGGAAAATAGCTGCCTAGAACAACATTATGAAATCATTATAGTCGAGGAAGTATGTTCTGTAAGAGTAAAAGGAGGCTTAACATCAATGTAATACACAACAACAACCTTTGAAATATTCTTGCCAAAATAGTGAAACATGTCTACATATTGAACCATATCTTCATCTAACTACCAGTACACAGGAAATAGAGGGGAAAAAAATATAATAGCACCATTAGAATGAAAGCAATAAAACCCAGATTGTAGGAAGCTCCAAAGGATAAACAATCCAGTTTCTTCAAAAATAAATACTCCAAGAAAAAATGTAAAAGACCTACAGATTGAAAGATTAACCAACAGCAATGTATGGATACTGATTCAAACAAACTGTAAAGGAAACAAAACAACACAAAATGAGATGTGGAAATTTGAGCACTGACTGCATGCTTGCTAATATTAAGGAATTCCTGTAGCTGTTGATAGGTTAATCATATAACTATTTATTTACACATGAAATAATATGATCTCTGGGATTTCCTTCAAAATAATTACTGGGAGGTTATACCTGGGGTTACATATAAATAAGATTAGCTAAGAGACTAGTTGCTGAAGCTGAATCATAAGGACATGAGGATTCACTGATCTCTCCCCTTTTGTGTTCAATTGAAATTTTTCAAAATAAAACATTTAGAAAGGGGGCAGTTCTTAGTAGATCCTTTTCAAAAGAAAAGTACATCAACCATGTAGGTCCTACAGCTAAGAGACTAGTTTGAGACCTAAAAACCTTCTGATGTTGATTAAAAATATGAATAACTTAAACTCTGTAAGGCTATATAGAAAACTAAGGATTACAGACTCATCCTCTATAACCAATAACTGCTGAGTTACTGTTAAGCAATGTTTACTAAAAAGCCACTGAATGGTACTAAAAGAGTATGTTAGTATTATTAGAAAGTTTAGACTATAATGACTCATTTTTATAAAAAACTTTTTAGTTATTTTTCTTTTTTGCTTCTTCCACAAACAGGCATCTTTCATGATGCAATTGCTGGCTGCTCCACATGCTGAGCCTCATGATTAAATCTGTACTTTGGGGAGGCAAAGGCTCTAAGCAAACTTTGCTGTTCCCTTTAGTCTCAGTCTCCTTGCCCAATTGTTTTTCAACGCAAACAGATTTTTACATTGATAATAAAAATTCAAAGAGTCAATAAGATTCAAATGTACAATCAAATAGTAGGAAGGCACTGGCTCATATAAACTTTGAAAATTAAAAAGAACGCATCAAATAAATTTATCTAGTAAGAAACACCATGGTATATATAGCGAAAATCAAATAAACAAACAAACCAAAGACCCCACATAGTTTTTTTAAAAAAGAATTCCAATTCTACCACTACTAGCTATATGCCTTACTTAGATAAGTTGTTTTCTTCTTCAGGTATATGACATCTGCTCCAAAACTTTTGTGAAAAATTAAACAAGATGAATTATATAAAGGCCATATGGCAATAACAAGCAAGTAATAGATTCTAAGTAAATGTTAAGTGAAACCAAATCTAGTCTTACCCTTTCATCTACAGTAAGGAAACTGAGGATCAAAAAGGTTAAATGATTTGTGCAAGGTCATACATTGATTTTTATTTGGCCCCATTATGTAACAATGCCACTATTATACCTGATACTAATGCCTCTACTTCACACTGGGTTTTTAATTAAGAAAAGAAATTGTGCCCTGGTCTCATTACTTGGTAACTTTCTTCTCCAAAAAACATCAGGTATTGCCAGGGAGCTATATAAAACTTTTGGCTAGTTCCCAAGTCATATACTCTTTGCTGGGCCTCAATGCCCTCTAGTGCTAACCTGTAGAGCCAGCCTCAGGTTTCTAATACAGGCAGTTTTACCTGGAGCACAGAGCAGGTAACAATACCCACGAACATGAAATGAAACAGGAGGTAAGTGCATGCACATAGAGACCCATCTATAAGGATGACTCTTTTCTTTGGGAGGTGAGATTTTGAGGTTTTACTTTCTTTTCAAACTTTAAAAAAGCTTCTTATACTTTTTGTTCTTGTTTGAATTTATGTAATAACATAAAACTTTTAAAAACAAACTAAAACATGGAGCAAGATAGAATCATGTGGAAAGCCCAGTAGAGAAAATTATTCTTTTTCCCCTAACTATCTGACTTCAGAAACAGTCGTGTACTCATGCAGCTTATTATCTTATGTACATTATGAGAAAGCTGGGTCAGATATAAGGCCGATTTTTAAACTGAAAAAACAAACAAACAAAAATCCACGGGAATAAATGTAAGTGATTTCTTTTGGCGGGGGGAGATGTACCTTATGTGTCACCAATAGACTTGCAATAATATATGTTGTCCTCCAAAGAAGCTCATTTTTTCTTTTTCCCTAATGTGGAACATTGAAAAATTAATCCCTGCCTTTTATCATCTAATGGTTATGGATTGAATGATGTCTTTTAACCCTTTTTGTCAAATCTGTTGTCCCCAGAACACAACAAGGATGCCAGCCTGTTAAATGAAGCATGCCGTTGTCCGGGGACAGCCAACTGACCTGGAGTCTGCACGATCCTTCCCCATGTGGGAAGGCCACCCTCCCCTCCACACCCCCACTCTTATTAGGGATTTCTGGACCCAAGGGTAGTAGGACAATGACCATGTCCAGCTTGAAGCAGCTAGAGGAGCTTGAGACCTTCGCCCATTGTCCTTTATAAGATTATAAAGGGTCTTAATATCTGAGAGGGAGGGATTGTTATTTTTTATTTTTAAAATAATTAATTGATCACATATTTACTAAAAAAAAAACAAAGAGAGAAGAAGAAGAATATATGAAAGGGTGAAGCGGGAAAGCTTGTAAGTATGAACCATGGATATAGACTTGGGGGGGGATTGCTGGGGGAGGGAGATACCGGGTGGAGGGGAGTAAAGGGGAGAAAATTGGAACTATTGTTAACAATATAATCAATAAAATACATTAAAAAAAAAAAAAGGAAAAGCATTAAACCAGTCTACAGTGTTATTAGATGTTTAACTGAGAGTCTCAAAGAAGAAAACCAAAATGGGAATGGCTGTAGAGGATCGAAGTAAAAATAATTTCTAAGATAGCAGACTCAGGCAATGACGCTTGATTAGAAACTATGTTAATGTCTCATGTAAACTGCTATAAAAATAATTCTTAAAATGGAAGTTGAAATGACCCTTGTGTATACTGCCATCACTCGAGACATGACTTGCTACTTTTTTCTAGATTTTATTCAGACAATATAGGAAAGGTTCAGTATCCCAGTATCTGTTCCAAAAAAAAAAAAATGAAGCCACCAAGTTTGATGTCCTATTGTCTTCTCTTTAATCCCAAGAATCACAGGACTTTTGTCATAAGTCAACAAACATGAAAGTCAATTTCATATTTAATATTAAAATTCTCTCTCTGCACGCACTAAAGGAACCAAAAGCAGAGAGCCTAATTTAAAAACATTGTTTCAGTCTATAAAGTAGAAAGCTATCTAAGGAGATTAAAAAACTCTCAATGTTCAAATGATACTTTAGAGAGGAAGATACCAAGACTGATATATTTTAAAGGTAGAATAGTTATCAATGGAAATAGGTAAAATAACTTATTAATGATATAATTTGAAAGATCTAGATTTTTTTATCTTTCTCCACATAGGAAGGTCTGATGGTAATCTCTTCTTGGGTTACTTCATAGACACTTATGGAATAAAGGATCATTTGATCTTAGGCCAAAAGTTTTCAAACATAAATAAAAACAGATCTTCCCTGGGGCAGAAAGCTTTACAAAAACCTAAATAATGAGGTTTAGTCTCTGAGACCTGTCAGTTCATGGGAAAAGTGTCTATAATTTCACTGTCCAACAGAAATATAAGCCACAGAAGTAACCTTACATTATCTAGTAGTCATATTAAGCTGTAAAAAGCAATGAAATTAACTGTAATGAAATATTTTATTAAAAAATCAAAAATATCACCACTTTAACATATAATCAATGTAAAAACATTAAAATATTTTAATTTTTAAAAATGTATTGATTTGAGAGAAGGAGAAGAAGAGAGAAGGAGAAAAAACATTGATTTCTTATTCCACCCAATCATGCATTCATTGGTTGATCCTTGTTATGTACCCTGACCAGGGATCAAACACGCATCCTTGTCATATCAGACAACACTCTAATCACCTGAGCTACCCTGCCCAGCCCAGCCCAGGCCTGAAATATTTTAGATCCTTTTTTCACACTAAGTCTTTGAAATCCAGTACGTATTTTATACTTAACCACACATCTCTATGATTTAGCCACAGCCACACATAGCGAGTGGCCAGTGTACTGACAACATAGGTCTATGGCACAGTATATATAGGCAATACTAAAAAGAATCTAAGAAAATTTGAGGACTGATTCAGAGGTAAGCATGCAGAGACAAAACAGGTTATCAATTATCTTTTAATTATAGGACATACTCCTTAGAAAGTACATAAAACTGTCAATCTCTTGAGTAGGCTGCCTTCAATCATGATACATGCAGAATAAGTGTTTCCTAGATTTTACTAGGATAGTCAAGTGATCAGTATCCTTCTATCTCCCTCTACCTCACCTACAAAAAGTCACTAAGCTGATATATCCTAGTGTCTTTTGCTTAAAGCTGAGAATCACAGGTAAAGATAATAAAGCATTTATATGTTATATGATAACACAGGCAAAAGACATTTGTCAAGTATGAAGGAGAATGAAAATGTTAGAAGCCAGCCATCTGGAACATCTGGAACAAAAGGCCATCTGGAACAGAGAGCTGCAAAGTTAGTAAGTACACATTAGGGATTAGAGATCATTTTGAGAGGCCTGTTTCTCCCAATATAAATAGTTATCCTATGGGAAAAGTAGCCAATATTCAAGTAAAGTTAGGAATTGCTGAGTTAAATAAAATTTAAAATATTCTATGTCCCTATACTATGGAACTATTTATAGACCTTAATATGCTTTCATGCAGTGTCCATTTAGAGAAAATTAGAAAGAGGGCTATAGTATGCAGCATTTCCCAACTAATTTAATAGTTTATTTTCAGGGATCATCTTAAGGAACTAGTATCCCAAGTTGGAAAATAATGATATAGAAGCACAGGGAAGACTACTCCCATAATCATAGGGAGAATCAGTGAAGGAGTACTGGTAAGGGCTTTAAGAAAAAAGTATATTTCTGGGCTAGCTTCGAGGGTCGAATTCCTAACATCCTGACACAAACTCTAAAGACTAAATTATCAGGAACACCTTTTTGATTTGGTGTAATATAAAAAGTCTGTCTGTAGAGCTATAATACCCACACTATTCCTATACTCAAGTAATAATGATGAAATAAAAATTTGATTTAATTAAAATCCTATCAAAAACATCTTATTTTAGTCCCATGCTCCTACAGACCAAAAGAAACTCTATAAAATCAAATGGGAGTGGTTCATTTGATTCTAGGGTTACTGTATGTTTACAAAGTTAGTGAACTTCACGGCACAAAGTTAAATAAGTGACCAAGCAACAAGAATAATTAGTGTACAAAGAAATATCTAAAACAGACACTGTCCAGAAACAAAAGGGATCAAAAAACCTGTAAGACTGTCAATTAAGACAATACAAGTAAAAAAGAATTATTTCCCCAAAGGAGGGAGGCTTTTCTATGGTTTGTGGGGGCATCATTGGTAAAACAAAGAACATACACCAAACAGTATCCTGTGATCTCTGCAAATCCCTGATCTGGATTAATGCTCCCCCTACATGATCAAAGAGAAGACATAAAATGAAGGTGATACTTAACAAAGTATTAAGACATAGTTGTAACTGGCAGTAGCAGGACAGATTTTATTTTTGCCGATCTGGCAGGTATGAAAGAGTTGTCTTGATTTGTCGTTCTCTGAGCAGCAACAATGCAAGTTCTAGGTCTGCTTTATTTATTTATTTTTACCATATTTCCTTTCTATGAAATGCCTGATTATGCTTTTTCCCCCAAATTTATTTGCTTGTTTCTCTTTCTTAGTAATATGTAGGACCTCTTTATATATTTTAAATACTAACTTTCTTTCAGCTGGCTGCAACTATCTTCTCTCAGTTTTGACTTCTCTCACTTTCATTATACTGACACAAGATAAAGAAAACTTTAGAATTAAATATAAATGCTCAGAAATGCTTAGGAATTCTACCAAACGGTTAAGAACTAACACCACTTCTACACAGTCTTTTCCAGAAAACAATGCCTTTTCCACAGTTTTTATTCCACAACAAGATGAAATCCAGATTCATGCATTCTTTTTTTAAAGTAAATTTTATTGATTATGTTGTTAGAGTAGTCCCAATTTTTATCCCCTTTGCTCCCCTCTACACAGTACCCCCCTTTCATCCAGCAATCCCAACCCCCCTAAGTTCATGTCCATGGGTCGTGCATATAAGTTCTTTGGCTTCACCGTTTCCTATATTATTCTAAACATCCCCTGTCTATTTTGTACCAACCAATTATGCTTCTTAGTCCCTGCACCATTTCCCCATTTCTCCCCCTCCCCTCTCCTAGCTGATAACCCTCCAAATGATCCCCATACCTATGATTCTGTTCCTATTCTGGTTTGCTTAGTTGGATTTTGTTTTTATGTTTTAGATTCAGTTGTTGATAGTTGTGAGTTTGTTGTCATTTTAGTGTTCATAGTTTTGATCTTCTTTTTTTTAAGTAAGTCCCTTTGACATTTCGTATAATAGCATGTTGATGATGAGCTCCTTTAGCTTCACCTTGTCTGGGAAGCACTTCATCTGCCCTTCTATTCTAAATGATAGCTTTGCTGGATAGAGTAATCCTGGTTGCAGGTTGCCTTTCATCACATTGAATACTGCTTGCCAGTCCCTTCCTGCCTGCAAAGTATCCTCTGAGAAATCAGCTGATTGTCCTAGAGGGACCGCCCCCCCCCCCCCCCCGTAGGCAACTCTCTGCCTCTCTCTTGCTGCCCCCCAGGACTGTATCTTTCACCTGTGGCATCTCAATCATGACACATCCTGGTGTGGTTCCCTCTTGGTCCAGCTCACCCGGGACCCTCCATGGTTCCTGGATCTGTATGTCCATCTCCTTAGCAAAATTTGGGAAGTTTTCCTCATTTTTTTCAATTCTTGCTTCCTCATTCTGCACTGGTTGACTGTTTTTTTCTTCCTTATGATCCAAATCATTGATTTGAACCCCTGTTTCCTTCCCTTCACCATTGGTTTTGTGTGGATTTTCCTTCGTTTCACTTAGCATAGCCTTCACTTCCTCTCTTATGCGTTTGCCATACTCAAGCATATCTGTCAAGCCTGTGAGCATCTTTATCACCAGTGTTTTGAATTCTGCATCTGTTAGGTTGTCTATCTCCTCATCTGTTAGGTTGGCTATCTCCTTGTCTCTTAGTTCTCCCACTGGAACCTTGATCCATTCCCTCTTTTGGGTCATACTCCTCTGTCTCCTCATCTTGACAGGCTCCTGTGTTTGTTTGCCTCTGCATCACAAGTAGAGCTGTCGTTCCTGTTATGTTGTAAGGGGCAGAGCCTTAGGGATTCATCAGTAAAAGGCGACCTGTTTCACCACGTTGTGGAGATCTATGTGGGGGAGGGGTCTGAGAGGAAACAATGCCGCCAGCCCAGCACTCGCCCCTTTTCCAGGCACCTCTCCCATTTCCGCACCAGACTGGCGCCCCTCTAGCTGCTGCCCTGGCTGTCGTTCCCAGAGTGGGTAGATCTGCGGACGTTTTAGGACCATGGGGGCCCTTTAAACAAGTGGATTCTGCTGAGACTGGCAGTTTCTGCCTCCAGCCCTACCCCCACTGGTTTGCACAGTCAGAAGCAATGAGGCTTGATTTTCTCTGATGCTGGGACTGTGAGCTTCAAGGTCTGGTGAGGGGCTGGGAATGCTCCCCAGGTGTTTCTCCTGACTTTTTGAAACAACGTGTGATGGTGCTTTTCACTGGCCCGCCGCTGCTACCGCAGCTGCCACCACCACACCTCGTCCTCTCTGCCCTGGCTCCACCCCTCCTACCTGTCTGGATGAGTATTTCTTCTTTATATCTTTGTTTGCTGGACTTCCATGAAGCTTGATTTTCTGGAACTTTTGGTTGTTTCTAGTTTGAGGTAGTTGTATTCCTTCTTAGCTGTGGAGGGAGATGCAGCGTGTCTGTCTACGCCTCCATCTTTGCTGGAAGTCCAGATTCATGTATTTTAAGTGGCTCTTGTATCTTTTGTCTAGAACAGTCCTTCCACCTTTTTGCCCTAGGTTATTCACTTTATGATAGTACAGGACAGTTGAATTCAAAATGTCACATACTCTGGATTTGTGTGATTGCTTCCTCTTGATGGCAAAAGTGAATGATCCACAGACTATTTTAAATCAAATACTTTATTTTTTACACTAGAGATTTTAAGTTATGAGTCAATGTCCAGATAACCTGAGTACCAGTTAGGGTATCTGAGTACATATTAACTGAACTGTATGATATGTAATTTATGTGTTTATAACTTTAATTTGACACAAATTTAATGATATGCATAATTTCTTTTTGTGGCAAAGTATTCAGGAATGAATGCTAAATAGTTCATGTAAATGAAGTAATCAATATTTTTTACTCAGCCAAACCAATTTGTCAGTTTTTCTTTCATTTATATTTTTTCTCCAGTAATGAGACAGTCGTCGGCAGCCGTCCGTCTCGACGATGGTGTAGCTTCTTAAGAGTCTATCAGCACCGCCGAGAATGGCTGTGCATTCCGACTCAGGAGTGACACGGTATCTGTCTCCTCCCGTGTTAAATCGACATCTTGCGATGACGCTGGAGTGTCCTCTCCAATGAAGCTGAAGCTACAGAGCCTGGGCAGGGTGATATGGAGGGTCTGCTGTTGCCCATGCAGCAGATCCCCCCTCTCTTCGCAGCTGAAGGGTCCAAGGGAAAGACGGAGTCAATACAGCTTGGCTTCAGGTGCGCCGCAGGAGTTGCCGGTGTTGACTACAAAGTCAAACCACCTTAGGGACTCCGGCTCCGGATTTTCTGTCGGGGTTTACTCCCTTAGCCTTTCCCCTGAAGAGGTATGCCTATTACATATGGGCAACAATAGCATAGTTTAATCTTAAGATTCACTTATTCACATATTAAAAGAGGTCCAAATTCCTTGTTCCTGCCTTCTTCCCTTGTACAGTTATGACTGAGAATCTAATCTTTCTCTATACCTTCCCTAAAAGAGGAGCCCTAAGGAATCAGTCCTTCAACAATTCACTGACTACTGACTATTGTCCATATAATTAGTCTTTTAGGTCTTAAATCCAACACAGAAGAAAACAGTGTCCCCAGGCTGTGAATAGCCCATCTGGAAAACCACAACTGGGGTAATGTACTGCCAGGCATATGAACTGGGAGACTTGAGAAAACAGAGTAAGCCTGGTTTATAGATCTATAGCATCTAGAAGGAGAAAAAACAAAGTAAAGTACAGTTATTCTCCATTTGGAAAGGAAGTAGAAACCTATCTTTAATAGTATGTGCAGTGAGCAACAAGAAGGCTCTAATAATAATAATAATAATAATAAAAACACAAAAACTCTCCCAGATAACAATATCATGCATTGAGTACCAATCCACAGTATTTTATATACATTAATTATAAAATGAGGTACAAAGAAATACACAAATCCAACATATAAGAGGAACCAGAATTGAAATTTATATTATGACAAACCTATATTCTGTCTGCCAATACCAGAAAACAGAAAGATCTAACTGCACAATTCAAGTTAATGTATTTTAAGAATGAAAAAAACAAATGTAAATGAGTGAAGAAACTCAGTTCTAATAATAACTTAGTGACCAGGATGACACTCGGTATTATTATTTCTTCCTTTAGTTTAATCCCGCAATTTTCAACCTTTTTCATCTCATGGCACACATAAACTAATTACTAAAATTCTGTGGCACACCAAAAATATATTTTTTGCCCATCTGGCAAAAAAAAAGAACAGCAAAAAAAAACATATAACTTTGATTCATTCAACCAGACAGCTACTGTTGTCATTTTTTGGTATGTTTTATTGATTATGCTCTAACAGTTGCCCCAATTTCTTTTCCCTTTGCTCCCCTCCACCCAGCAATCCCCCTCTCTCCAAGAGTCACCCCCTCCCCTTAGTCCATATCCATTGGTCATGCTTAAAGCTCTTCTCAACATCCCCGTCCATTCCCTACCCTCCTACTATGCTTCTTAATCCCTGCACCATTTCCCTCCCACTCCCCTCTTCTTCCCAGCTGACTTCCTCCCACATGCTCCCCATACCTATGTTTCTGTTCCTGCTCTGGCTGTCTGCTTAGTTTGCCCTTGTTTCCATTCCCCACCTTCTGTTGTTGATAGTTGTGATACTGATTTTATTTTAATGTTCACAGTTTTTATCTTCTTTTTCTTAAGTACATTTAATACTTCATATAATAATGGCCTGGTGATAATGAACTCCTTCAGCTTTACCTTGTCTGGGAAGCACTTAGTTAATCTGCCCTTCCATTCTAAATGATAGCTTTGCTAGATACAGTAATCTTGGTTGTAGGTCCCTGCTTTTCATCACTTTGAATATTTCCTGCCAGTCCCTTCTTGCCTGCAGTTTCTTTTGAGAAATCAGCTGATAGTCTTACAGGTACCTCCTCTTTGTAGGTAATTCTTCTCTTTTCTCTTGCTGCTTTTAAGATTCTTTCTTTATCCTTAACCTTTGACATTTTGATTATGACGTGTCTTGACGTGGTCCTCCCTGGGTCTAGTTTGTTTGGGACTCTCTGTGCTTCCTGAATCCGTATGTCCATTTCCTCCCCAAATTAGGGAAGTTTTCCTTCATTATTTTTTCACATAATTTTTCAATTTCTTGCTTTCCCTCTTCTCCTTCTGGCAACCCTGTGATTCGGATGTTGGCACGTTTATAGCTGCTGTCCCAGAGGTTTCTAAACCTCTCCTCATTTTTTAAAATTTTCATTTCCTCCTTCTGTACTGGTTGACTGTTTCTTCCTTATGTTCCAACTTGATTTGAACCCTGGTTTCCTTTCCTTCACCACTTGCTTTGTATGGATTTTCCTTCATTTCAGGCAGGATAGCCTTCATTCTTTCCCCGTCCTGTTTTATCTTTGCTGTCAAGCTTGTGAGCATCTTTATCACCAATGCCTTAAACTGTGCACCTGTTATACTCGTTATTTCCTTATCCGTTAGGCATGCTATCTGCCTGTTGCTTAGTTGTGTCACTGGGACATTGATCTGCGCCCCCCCCCCACCACCCCCTTCTGGGTTGTTCTTCTATTTCTCCTCAACTTTCTGTGTTTGCCTCTGTGATTTGGGTCGGGCTGTCGCACCTCTCACGTTATCGTGGGCAGAGCCTTAGGTTTGTTAGTGCTGGTGACCCTTTCACCGTGTTTGGTGCAGTATGTAGGGGAGGGGTCTGAGAGGGAAAAGTTTCAGTTGCCGCAGCTTTTCCAGGCACTTCCCTCTCCCCTTCTGGTACTAAGCAAGCTGCCTCCTTTACAAGACTGGTAGGTTCTTCCTCCACCCCAGCCCCCGCTGCTTTCACAATCAGAAGCAATGTGGCTCTCTTTTCCCTGGCACTGGAACTGCAAGCTACGCCGTGTGGTCTGTGGCTGGAATTGCTTCTCGGGTTTAACCAGTAAGACGGTGTTTTTCGCCCCAGGTACTGCTAGCTGTGCCCAGCCACCGGGCTCTGAGCTGGGCCGCCTCTGGCCCTTGCTGCCACCAAGCACCGCCCCTGCAGCGGCTGCTCCTCTCCTCTTTCTCTCCATCCCGGCTCCGCCCCTCCTACCTTTCTGGCTGATTATTTCTTATTTCCTGGCTGAACTTCCCTGTAGTTTTGATATTTTGGATTTTCTGGGTTTTGTTTTAGTTTTGAAGTAGTTGTAAATTTCTTCTTAGTTGTGAGGAGACCCAGCACATGTATGTATGCCTCCATCTTGGCTAGAAGTCCGTCATTTTTTTAAATTTGACAATCTAAAGGAAAAGAGATCAGTGCCCTGACTAAATAATCAGGTATTGCATGTTTTAAAACTTCTTGCAGCAAACTGGCTGAAAAGTCACTGGTTTAATCAGTTCCTATGTGATGAATATTGAAGCTCCATTATATGGCATGAATACATCTTCAGGATTTTGTTCTTTTGATGAATTGGCTCTTTTATCGTCATGAAATATCCCTCTTTTTTTTTCTTATTATGCTTTATTGATTATGCTGTTACAGTTGTCCCACTTTCTTTTCCCTCTGCTCCCCTCCACCCAGTGACTCCCCTCCCTCCAGTTGTTGCCCCCCACTTAGTCCATGCCTATTGGTTGTGCATAGAGTTCTTCTCAACATCTTCCTATCTGCTCCACTCCCTCCTACTATGCTTCTTAATTCCTGTATCATCTCCCTCCCTTTTCCCCCTTCCCCCTCCCAGAAGACCTCCCCCCAAAATGTTCCCCATACCTAAAATTATTTTTTCACTCTCGTTGCCTACTTAGTTTTGCCTTTGTTTTGATTCCCTAGCTTCTGTTGTTAGTTGTTGTGATACATTTTCATTTTAATGTTCATAGTTTTGATCCTCCTTTCTTTATAAACAAGTCCCTTTAACATCTCATATAACAGTGGTTTGGATCTGATGAACTCCTTCAGTCTTACTTTGTCCTGGAAGCACTTTCTCTGCCCTTCTGTTCTGAATGACAGCTTTGCTGGATATAGTAATCGTGGTTGTAGGTTTTTGCCTTTCATACTTTGAATATTTCTTGCCAGTCCCTTCTTGCCTGCAGTCTCCTTTGAGAAATCAGCTGATAGTCTTAATGAGACCCCTTTGTACATAATTCTCTTCTTCTCTTTTGCTGCTTTTAAGATTCTCTCTTTATCCTTAATTTTTGACATTTTGATTATAATGTGACTTGGTGTGGTTCTCCCTGAGTCCAGTTTATTTGGAACTCTCTGTGCTTCCTGAACCTGTAAGTCTATTTCCTTCCCCAAGTTAGGGAAGTTCTACTTCATTATTTTTTAACATAATTTTTCAATTTCTAGTTTTTCTTCTTCATTTTCTGGCAACCCTATGATTCGGATGTTAGTCCACTTATAGCTATCAGATAAGTTTCTGAGCTTCTCCTCATTGTCCTCACTTTTCATTTCCTCTTTCTGCACTGGTTGACTGTTTGTTCCTTCCCTATGTTCCAGTTTCTTGACTTGATCCCTGGTTTTCCTTCCCTCACCACTTGTTTCATATGTGTTTTCGTTCATTTCAGCAGGACTAGCCTTCATTCCTTCCCCGTCTTGATTAAGTCCCGCTGTAATTTGTGTAAGCTGTCTTATAACTATAGCTCTGAATTGAGCCTCAGAAAGGTTATCTACCTGTTCATCAGTTAATTCATGTATTTGGTGCCTGGTCAGCTGAGTGATTGGGATCTCTATCATTATCCCTGACATCCTGGCAGTTTTTCTCTTCCTGCGCAGGGCTGTCACACCTCCTACGCTATAGGGGCGGAGCCCCATGCACTTGCCACTACTGGGCGACCCTGCTCACCATGCTGTGGCATTTTGTGTGGGGACAGGGGTCCAAGATGGATTCCTGCTGTTCTCTCTCTGCTGAGAAACTGGGAGCCTCCTCCTCCTCTGTCCCCATGCCCTCTGGGCCTCACAGTCCAAGGCAATGGGGATCTGCCTTCCCCGCAGTTGGAAACGCGAACTGACAGGTTTGGCCTGCATCCAGGGGTACACCCAGGTGCTTCTCACCTCCCCTTAAATAGGGGCGTCTGTGCTTACCGCAGTACCGCAGCCTATCGCTGCAGCTGCCACTGTCAGCACAGCTTGACCTCTCTGCCCTGGCTTCGACATTCCTACCTGTCCAGACAAGAACCGCTTGTTTATAACTTCATAACGTTGGACTTCCATGTAGCTTTATTTTCTGGAACTTCTGGTTTTGCGGTAGTTGTTGTCCTTCTTAGTCGTGGAGGGAGATGGAGCGCATCAGCCTAGGCCTCCATCTTGGCCAGAAGTCAATATGTCCCTCTTTATCACTGGTAATACTCTTTGTCTTGAAGACTACTTTGATATAAATAGAATCATTTCAGTTTTCTCATAACTAGTGTTTGAATAGTATGTCTTCTTTCCTTCCCTTTACATTTAGTCTTTATCTTTAAGTACATTTCCTGTAGACAGTATAAAACTGGGCATTGCATTTTTATATAGTATGAAAATCTCTTATAACTATAGTGCTTAGTACATTTACATTTAAGGTAAATATTAATATGGTTGGCTTTGTTTCTTCTCATATCTATTACATTTTATCACCTCTATTGTCTTTTTAGCCATACCACTTTTTATAGTGATTGCTTTAGGAATCTGCAATATATATCCTTAACCCATCACAGCCTACTTTCAATTAATATTATATTGTTTCATAATATTACAACAATGCAGTTCAACCTGCCTTCCTCCGATCCTCTTGCTATTGTGCCTTGTTTACTAGTATGTGTAATAAATACAATAGATTTTTGTTTTAAGAAGTCAATTTTATAAATTTTTTAAAGAAAATAAGAAACAAGAAAAAAATGTTGTTTATATTTACCTATATAAAGACCATTCCTGGCCCTCTTCATTTTTCACTTAGAGCTAAGTTTCTTCTGACTGTTTTTTTCTTTGCCTGAACGACTTTTTAGTAATATCTTTAGTGAAGTTTGATGGTGATGAACTCTTAGCTTTTGCTCATCTGAAAACATCTTACTTTGCTTATAATGCTGAAAAATATTTTTCTGGGTTTTAATTCCAGGTTATTTTTTCAACTTTAAAAAATATATTCCATTGTCTTCTGTCTCTATTATTTTTTGTCAGAAGTCAGTGTTCATTCCTATTACTGTTACACTATGTATAATGCAATGTTTTCCCCCCATTCTTTCTACTTTTAAGATGTTCTCTTTACGTTGTTTTTCAACAATTTGACTTGAGATGCATTAGTATACTTTCTGTTGTGTTTATTTTTAAAATTTTTTACCAATTAAAAACTTTTTAAAAATTACAGTCAACATTCAATATTATGTTAGTTTCAGGTGTACAGTATAGTGATTGGACATTTATATAACTTACAAAGTGACCCCCCCTGGTAAGTCCAGTACTCACCTGGCACCATACATAGTTATTTTGATATCACTGACTATATTCCCTTATCCTGTACTTTACATTCCTGTGACTGTTTCTAATTGCCCATTTATACTTCTTAATCCCTTCACCTTTTTCACCCAGCCCCCAAATCCCATTCCATCTGGCAGCAATCCGTCTGTTCTCTGCATCTATGAGTTTGTTTCCATTTTGCTTGTTCATTTATTTTTTTAGATTCCACATATAGGTGAAATCATATGGTATTTAAAGACTTTGTCTGACTTATTTCACTTAGTGAAATACCCTCTAGGCCCTTCCATGTCACTACAGATGGCAAGATTTCATTCTTATTTATGGCTGAGTAATATTCCATTGTATGTATGTATAACTTTTTTATTTATCCATTTATCTATTGATGAACACTTAGGTTGCTTCTCTATCTTGGCTATTATAAATAATGTTTTGATAAGCATACAGATATATATGTCTTTTTGAATTAGTGTTTTGAATTTCTTCAGATAATACCCAGGAGTGGAGTCCTTCTTTGTTTCCTGTTATAGCCTTTGTGTTAAAGTCTATAATGTCTGGTATAATTATTGCCACACCAGCTTGTTTTTTTCCATTCCCACTTTTATGAAGTATTTGTTTCCACCCTTTACTTTCAGTGCTGTGTCTCTTTCAATCTGAAGTGAGTCTCTTGTAGAAAGCATACCTAATTTTCTTATCCGTTCAACCATCTTATGTCTTTTGATTAAAGCATTTATTCCATTTACATTAAAAATAATTTTTGATAGATATATACTGTATTACTCATATTTTAAATCCCTCCTATTCTCCCTTCCCCCCCCTCCTCCTCCTCTTCTTTCGAATCCCTTTAACATTTCCTATAATATTGGCTTGGAGGTGATGAACTCCTTTAGCTTTTTCTTGTCTGAAAAGTTCTTTATCTGTCCTTCGATTTTAAATAACTTTGCTGGGTAGAGTAATCTTGGTTGTAGGTTGTTGCTTTTCATCACGTTGAATATTTCATGCCAGTCCCTTCTGGCCTGCACAGTTTCTGTTGAGGAACCAGCTCACAGTATTATGGGAGATCCGTTGTAGGCAAATAACTGCCTTTCTTTTGCTGCTTTTAAAATTCCCTTTGTCTTTATAACTTCTGGCATTTTAATTGTGATGTGTTTTGGTGTGAGCCTCTTTAGGTTCATCTTGTTTGGAACTTTTCACCTCCTGGGTTTATAGATCTACATATTTCCCTTGCCAGTTACAGAAATGTTCAGTCATTATTTCCTCAAATAGGTTTTCAATTCCTTGCTCTCTTTCTCCTCCTTCTGGTACCTGTATTATGCAAATGTTAGTACATGTAATACTGTCTCAGAGGCCCCTTAAACCATCCTCATTTTTTGAATGTTTTTTCTTTTTGCTGTTCTGATTGGGTGATTTCTTCCAAATCACTGATGATTCCCTTTAATGTATTCATTTCAGTTATTGTATTCTTCATTTGTGAATGGTTCTTTGTTTTCTATTTCCATTTTTATGTTTCCCAGCTCTGTTGAAGTTCTCACTGAGATCACCGCGCATCTTTATAACCAGTGTTTTGAACTCTGCATTTGGAAGATTATTTGTCTCTATTTTGTTTAGTCCTTTTTCTGGAGTTTTGTTCTGCTCTTTCGTTTGGAACATTTTCCTTTATCTCATTTTGATTGCCTCCCTGTATTTGCTTATGTATATTAGGTAGAGCTGCTGTCTCCCAGTCTTGGTAGAGTGACCTTATGTAACAGATGTCCTGTAGGGCCTAGGCACAGTCTCCCTGGTCACCTAAGTCAGGTGCTGCAAGTGTGTCTCTTGTGTGGGTAGCGTGTGCCCTCCTGCTGCAGTTGAGCCTTGACTGCTGTTAGTACATCTTTGGGAGGGACTGACCTTCAGGTTGATTGGTTGTGAGGACTGGCCATGACTACAGTGGAGGAGTTGCTGTAGAGGGCTGACCCTAAGAGTAAGATAAAGCAGGACTCTGGTGGCTATCGACACTGCCCTTTGGGCTTGTCATTTGTTGGGTGGTACTTCGGTATGGTCTGAAGCAGCCACCAGGTGTACTGGTTCTGGACCTCTAGGGAGGGGTTCTGGTGCAGGCCAAGATCAGCTGCTGACTGTGCCCTGCCCAGGGCCACTTGGTATAAGCTACAAAGTGATTTTCAGATGTTTGTCACTTGTGCTAGGCTTGGAGGTGCCTGAAGAGGGGCTAAGCTGCAAATTAAGAATGGCTGCAGCTATTGCTGGGCTTACAGCTGCTTAGCACAAGGCATGAGAGACAGCGAGGTCAGATGCTGCTTGTTTAGGATTTGTAAACCTTTGACAGATTTTATGGAAGTTCACAGCATGAACCAAGACAGGCCATCAAAATGAAAAAGTCACTGGAAGTGGCTTGAGTGGGTCAGAAATTTGGGTTGGGCAGGGACACAAGGAATTACCAGGAGGGGCAAATAATGTTAGCTGGGTTGATGGAGACTCAGATATCAAGCTTGCCTGGGCCTGCATGGGCAGGGATCAGCAAAGGAAAAATAGCTTTTGCCAGCACTTCCGTGTGGGAGAAAGATGCCCCTCCAGCCCTTGCCCTGAAGCTACACAATTCAGTTCCTCCCTGTATATCCCTGGCACCCCTTGAGCTGTTGCCCCTATGCTGAAGCTCAGAGCACGTCAGTCCATTTGCAGGCCCTTTAAAAGTAATGCCTGGGGCCCTGGCCAATGTGGAACACTTGTTGGAGCATCATCCTGTGCATCAAAAGATTGTAGATTTGATTCCTGGTTATGACACAAGCGTAGGTTATGGGTTTCGTCCACAATTGGGGCATGTATGAAAGGTAACTGAAAGATGTTTCTCTCTCACATCAATGTTTCTCTTCCTGTCTTCCTCCTTCCCTTCTCTAAAATCAATAAGCATGTCCTAAGATGATGATAAAAAAGAAAGTAACAACTGGGACTCCAGAAGTCCTCCCTTTTACTCAGCCACATTCTTCACTAGTTTTCACAGCCAGAAGTTATAGGGACTTCTTTTCCCAGCACTGAAACTCTGGGCAGGGGAGGTCAGTATGGGGCTAGGACCTCTTCCTCCTCAGGAGGGACCTCAAGCGGTTCTCTATGATGGCTGTCCATACTTTAGTTGTAATTTTGATGTGGTCATGGGAGGAAGCAAGCACAGTTTACCTACTCCATCTTGATCAAAGGCCCTCCTTTGTGTTTACTGTGCTTTGCCTTTGTTGACCTCCACAGGTTAGTGGGTGTTCATCAACTTGAAAATCTTTCAACTATTGTTAACTTTAAATATTCTCCTATTCCAGTCTCTCTTCTCTTTCTGGCACTCCATTTACACATATGTTCTACCATTCCATTACTGATCCATGGATTACTGACGTTTTCTTCCATAGTTTCTAATTTTCCATTAAACATATCCAGTAAATTCTGCATTTCAAGTTGAAATTCAACTTGATTATGGTTCTAAATTTTAAATAAAAACATGAATGACCATAACTAACAAGGTTTCATTATTAAATATTATTGAATATAACAGTTTTATGTTTGAAACTCAAGGGACAAACAATTGCAATCCAAAATATCCAAATTATGCAGATCCAAAATTTTTTTGCTTTCAATCTTCCACAATCACTCAGAGCCCATTCATCTCTAAAATTATCACAATGATTAAACACATGTACTCTCAGCTACATAATTAAGTAGCAAACACACTGCACATAGACATCCCAGAAAAATTTCCTAAAAAACTGGAGTTCTCTGGCTAGGTTTCGGTTATAGTCCCTCACAGTTCATTGTCTACATCGAGGAGAGCAGTTGCCTCAACAACCTAACTTCTTTATACTGCACTGCCAATGCTGGCCTACACATTCCAACTTCCTTAAAAACTGATTTTCAACAACTATAGAGAACTTACTCTATTATTTAAGTAAACCAAGGCGTAAGTTGCACCTCTACCCAAATAGGTTAAAACTTTAGAGAATTCACATTCCACATCTCACTTCAGGAGTTAGGAATCCCAAAGTGTCCTTTTTGCTTAATTCCTCTCCGTTTTCAAGTGGTTGTAATTTGGTAGCCTTGTATCTGGAGACTAAATAGCAAGCAAGCAATTACCTAGAACACCTCAGTTAAAGTTGCCCGATGACTCACACCTTGTCTACACTACACTATTAAATAATTTTGCGTAACCTTTTTTCATAAACTTTCATCACACCTTTCTTCAGTAACCTGATCAGGCTCCGAAACAACCTGATTAATATAAAACTGTCAACTTCTTGCATTGTAATTGTAAGAAAAGCAGACATTACATTTTAATAAATATATAATTTTTTATAATGGAGAGAGGAAGGTGGTAGATAGATTAAAAAAAAGAAGAAGAGGGGGAAGGATAAGAACAAGAGAGGACAAAACAATAAAACAAAGGGGATAGAGAAATTCAGGGACACAGACTAGGAGGTTCTGTATTATCTGCTATAAACACCTTGTCCTGTATCAATTGTTCTCAATCTTCCTAATGCCGCGACCCTTTAAAACAGTTCCCCATAAAATTATTTTCGGTGCTACTTCATAACTGTAATTTTGCTACTGTTATGAATCGTAATGTAAATAACTGATACGCAGGATGTATTTTCATTGTTACAAATTGAACATAATTAAAGCATAGTGATTAATCACAAAAACAATATGTAATTATATATGTGTTTTCTGATGGTCTTAGGTGACCCCTGTGAAAGGGTTGTTCAATCACCAAAGGGGTTGTGACCTACAGGTTGAGAACCGCTGTCCTGTATTAACATGAGCACTGCCTGTGAGGAAATGCTTATCTTCACAATTTACTGGTAATTACTTTGTGTCCTATTTTAGTCTAGATGATCCATATTTTAAAAAAAACACAGTTTAACACATTAACTGCCATGTGAGTTATATTTAACTCACCCTAGTTTTAAGCCCAGAGCCTTGTGAAGCATACACAACTCATATGTCACTTTACCTTGGGTGCCTCATGGTGTACAGGCAATTCACGCTACCATGCTATAACATACATATGACATGGACAGTGGCCTCATGGATAAAACCCTGCAGATGGTTTGTGAAAATCTTACTTACTGATGGTGTTATTGTTAAATTAATACTGGAAATTTAAAAACATGGATCATATGAATATGTTACTTTGTTTTCTGTTTATTTTAACCTTTAAATTTCACTAAATCTGACATGTAAACAAAGACACTTCCTTTATGAACTGTTTCCAAGTTTTCCCATTACTGTTCATCAACTCACAAAGAAATATTTTGTTTTCAATGTTTTTATTCTATTTTTCTAATAAAACATCATGGCTCCAGGGAAAACTATTTTTTTTCTAGTGTGGCAGTCACTGTGTTAAAGAAGTGGATGCAATAGACCAATGCAGATATTTTGGGGCCAGAGAGAATCTGCCCAAAGCAGCGATTTTCAATCGATATGCCAGAGCACACTGGTGTGCCACAAGAATTTTTAAAACATGTGATACTTGACTATTTAGTCAGGGGCACTGACTTCTTTTCCCTTAGACTGTCAAATTTAAAAAACGACAACAGCCAACACAACAACAGTAGTCTGGTGTGAATGAATCAAAATTATACCTGATTTTTTGTGTCAGATCAGGAAAAATATGTATTTTGGGTGTGCTACAGAACTTCAGTAATTAGTTTGTGCGTGCAATGAGAAGAAAAAGGTTGAAAGTCACTGTCCTAAAATAATGACTAGAAGGACAGGTAGGAAACTGGTGATTAACTATGAAGATTAAGAGGAAGTACAGGTGTACACATTCAAAATTAACTATCCAGAGGGAAGTCACCTAGAATCAGAAAGATAGGAATAGCTTAGGGAAGGGTGACAAACAGATGCGTGTCATCTCGGAAGCAGAACTGAGAAAATAAGACAAGGTGATGAAAGAAACTGGGAAAAAAATCCAAGCTTAAATGTGTTAGAAGCAAAGATGGCATACAGAAAATTGTAAATACCTACACATTATGTTAAGCCCTGCTATTTCACACAACAAAAGTGTAACCCTGATGTAAATTATCTACTAGTATTAAAGTGTGCACCCAAAGACTTCCTTATGATATATATGATACATGGAATGAAAAGCTATCAATAATTGTACATATACTATATGAAACCGCCCTGGCTGGTTTGGCTCAGTGGATTGAGCGTCGACCTGCGAGCTAAGTGTCGCTGGTTCGATCTTCCAGTCAGGGCACATCAGAGAAGGAAAACTCTGACTCCAAAAAACCTCCACTGCCTTGCGGCATACCTCTTCAGGGGAAAGGCTAAGGGAGTAAACCCCGACAGAAAATCCGGAGCCGGAGTTCCTAAGGTGGTTTGACGTTGTAGTCAACACCGGCAACTCCTGCGGCGCACCTGAAGCCAAGCTGTATTGACTCCGTCTTTCCCTTGGACCCTTCAGCTGCGAAGAGAGGGGGGATCTGCTGCATGGGCAACAGCAGACCCTCCATATCACCCTGCCCAGGCTCTGCAGCTTCAGCTTCACTGGAGAGGACACTCCAGTGTCATCGCAAGATGTCGATTCAACACGGGAGGAGACAGATACCATGTCACTCCCGAGTCGGACTGCACAGCCATTCTCGGCGGTGCAGATAGACTCTTAAGAAGCTACACCATCGTCTCTCGAGACGGACGGCTGCCGACGACTATATGAAACCCTCCAGAGAGGAAGAGCATAAAAACAAAACTGCAGCCCCAAAGAAAAGTGCCATCCAACACTGGGATGGCAGGAAAAGTGGTAAAGCACCAACCAGAAGACAAAAGGGAGCTCTCTTTCTGTTTGGAGTTTCCTCCTATCTGTTTTATATAGAATAAGCCTTTTTTGGAGTTCTGTGTGTTCTGTTTTAAAAAAACAAACAAACTCTGAAAAATCCCCAGGAGCAAGAAATAATGAATAACTTCATTGCTCTCCAAGGGGGGGTGGAAATTTTTAAAGAATTAATATAAACATAAAAGTATAAATGTGTATTTAATCTTGAACTTTCTGGGAATGGCCTTCAAGAAACTACATTACTACAAAATTAGGCCTTAAGGATCACAGCTAAGTACATAGGTGTCCATACACCAGACTTTCCCTCATACTTTGTGTTCAGTAAGTCAGGCTATACTAATCTGACATGTCATAATTTCCAGAGGTTAAAAATTAAGAAGTGTGGCAGTGACACCAAAATTGTTTTTTCTCCTCCTCTATGTCAGTGAGAAATTATTTAAAAATTAACAAATCTCCATTAACAGCACTGAACATTTCTTCACAATAAAACATTATAAGGCAGTATACAACATATATACCAGTAAAATCTACCATACAAGGGAAAAAAGGAACATGTAAATGAGTTTCAGAAACATGTTTCATACTTCAAACTAAAAAAAAACCAACTTCAGATTATACACACTAATTTGAATTATTATTTATTTTTTGTAATATTGCCTATATTAACACTAAATTAAACATTCTAAAAGGTCATCTGTAAACAAAAACTTACAATAAGCCATACTTTTATACTCTTGAAAATGGTACATCAAGAGAACTTAAGATTTTTAATGGTAAAAACAAGTTTGCTCTTTTTATTTATAACTTCTACACTTTGTAACATAACTTAAACAGTTGGAATGTGGGAGGAGAAATAAAAGGAAAGCTTGCCCTGACTGGTGTAGCTCAGTGGATTGAGAACCCCCCTGCGAACTGAAAGGTCACCGGTTCGATTCCCAATCGGCATATGCCAGGGTTGTGGGCTGGGTCCCTGGCTGGGGGTGTGCCAGAGGCAACTGATTAATGTTTCTCTTGCACATCCATGTTTCTCCTCCGCTCTTTCACCCTCCCTTCCGCTCTCTCTGAAAATAAATAACATCTTTAAAAAAAAAAAAAGGAAAACTGTACCAAATGAAGTCTAAACGTATGGCATTTACTGAATTAGCTCCTGTATTCATGCATGCATTCATCCTGCACTGGGAAAATATCTATGAGAGATAAAATCCCTGTGTTATAGTGCTGACATTCCAACAGGAGACAATAAGAAATTATGCAAATAATTTATTTATTACAATTGTAAGGCATGGTAACAAGAATTAGAGCGTAGGAAGAGAGTGATGAAGGACCTAACTTACCTTAAAGATTCAGGAAAGACTCCTTCCTTTTATAGTTAATTAAGCTGTGCTCTGAAGGGTAAGTAGAAATTTACTGGGGGGCGAGGGAGAGGGGTCAGGGTTGGGAGAATGGACCAAGCTAAGGAACAGAAGGTGAAGGAAGGCAAGAACAAGGCCAATCAGAGACCCCGGAATCCTATTGTAGGGTACTGAAACCACTATCTAAATGCAATTACTTAGACAAAAGTTTGAGAGTTCAAAAACAATTATTTATAAAACTCCACTGCAAGAGGAAACCATAATAGTAAGGTTACTGGATTGTTATGATAATCATTTGCATTTCTTTAAAATAGAACCTCTATTGTTAATCCAGTTTCATTCCAGTTATTTAAAAAATTGCATCCCGTATTTTTCACACTATAAGATACACTTAGGTTTAGAGGAGGAAAACAAGAAAAAAAATATTCCAAACCAAGTGGTATACTAAAATATTTAATGAAATATAACAGAATAATATTTCAACCATGTAAAGTGAACAGCAGTCAACAGCGGTATTAAGAATCATTATCACTGTCATTAACAAATGAGAAGAGACTTTAAGGTTCAAGTACTCTTCTAGTTTTCTGGGAAACCCAAGAACTCATCATCGCTAGTGCCAGAATTTATGAAGCTCTGTTGCTCACAATCACTGATATCACTTCCTTTGCTATCTTCATACTGACCAGATGCCCTGAGATTCAGCAGTAAAGTGGGACATTTAGGCGTCCTCAGGGGTTTCGTGTGGGCCCATCGCTGACAGGTTAGGTAATACACATCATGGTCTGTGAAGCAATATTTGCTCCATAAGACACACAGACATTTCCCCCCCACTTCTGGGGGAAAAAAAGTGCGTCTTATGGAGCAAAAAATACGGTATATGTAAAATGTTTTAAATTCAAATTTTCATTTTTACTAATTTAGTAAGGTTATTTATTCCAAATTGCTGATACTTCATTATACTCCAAGAGACAGATTATGAACATTTAGTCTCTTTGATGGCAAATCTTTCAAATTTAGTAATAGCATTTATGATACTGTATTTAACATGCAAGTATGTCCCTCTAATCAGTCTAATATATTGCATAGTTTTTATCACAGCTCTTTTTAAAGAATATTGTAAATTATGATTATAAAAATACTTATTTAACCCTTTGAGTGCCATGCGTAATTCTAAATTTGGATCAACATGAGAAAAATTTATATCAATATATAACCTGAGGTACAAAAAAAAAGAGAACAAAACATAAAATGTGAATTATTCCATTCTCATTTACATTTATAGCCATCGGGAAAAAAGTAGCTAGGAGCAATGCTGGCACTTTTGGGAAAATTTGTTAGCATCACTCACAGCGGCGTTGGCACTCAAAGGGTTAAAATTTTTAGAAAACAGCTAACTGCAACACCCTAAGACCACCACTTACAACTATTCAGAAATATTTACTTCATCTTTTACTTGCACACACACATACACACACACAGCTCCTAGTGTAAAATGTCAGTAACCCATCACAACCTGTTCTCCCTGTTTCTGCCCTGGCTCCTCTAAAATCCCTTTTTAACACAGTAGCAGCCCAGTAAGCCTTTTAAATCACAGTTGGGTCATGTCACTCCTATGCTCAGAGCCTTCTCATGGCAGCTCCCACCTCAGAATGAAAGCCTAAGTCTCAGTGCTTACTAGACTTGCAAGGCCGTACACAAATTTGCCCCTCCACTACCTGGGATCACTATACACTCGACCATACTTTTGCCATTTGGCCTCCTGGGATGGCCTTCTCACAACCTTTGCATTTGCTGTTTTTCTCTCTGGAAAACTCTTCCTTCAAATAACACCATGGTTCCCTCTATGACAGAACAGTAATACAGTAATAAGAATCAAAAGTAATCACATTATCTTATAAACAGATGGTATGTTCAAGTTCTTTGAATTTTATTGTGGTTAAAAGACAACAGCCAACATTGTTTGAATACTTAGCATATGCCAGATTCTACACTAAATGTTTTATATGAATTATCTCATTTAATCTTCACTACAACCTTATGAAACAGGAACTATTACTATTTCCATTTTGTTGAAAAAGGAAACAACTTCAAAAGGTTATGTGACTTGGGCAGCAAAACCCAGGCAATTAATTTCAGAATGCATAATAATGACCACTCCTCTGGACTGCCTCTGATTATTTTTACTTTAAAACTGGTAAATGTGTAAGGTTTTTAAAATACAATAACTATTTAAGTTTTTATGCTTGGCAAAGAAATTTTCTAACCATCTTGAAGAAAAGAATTTAAGAAAGTACAATCATTTTACTATATAAAAATGTTCCCAAAAAGTGACAGCTCATATAGTGCTCTATAATTATAAATATGTGAAGCAGAAAAGTCTGAAAATGTGTGCCATAGGAAGACTCACACAAGAGTTTGACCAGTTATAATGAAGCTCAATATTTAGCTAATTTTTTTTTGCAGTAAGTATCTAAATAGAAGAAAACTTTTTGTCACATTTAAAGTAAAGAAAGCCTGGTCCACAGAGAATAAAGACAAGGAAAGATCTTAGAGAAAAACAATACAGCCAAGAGCAATGTCATCTTTTGAATTTCTAGAAACCTATCTCCTTCAACATGTCAAACAAAAACACTACCTCAAATGCTCTACTGCCTTTGAACCTTCAAAATGATAATTAAATAACCTTTCCACTTCTAATCAACCCAGTCAATTAACTTCCTGCTTTAAAAAAACAATCAAAACATTCTAAAACTAGATCATCGTGATGATTGCATAACTTTATAAATATACTAAAAACCATTGAATTCCATCCTTAAAACAGGTGAATTTAATGGTATGTAAATTATTCAAACTGTTTTTCTTTAAATTATGCTAAGTAAAATAAGCCAGTCACAGAAGGACAAACACCATATGATTTCACTCGTATGTGGAATCTAATGAACAAACTGGACGAACAAGCAAAATAGAGACAGACTCATAGAGCAGGGTGACAGCTAAGGGGACGGGGTGATTTAGAGGGCGGAGGGACTGACCCAAAAGGAAAAAGGACTCCTGGACACGGACAACAGTGTGTGGGACTCAGGGAAGGGGGGTCTAAGGGGACTAAATGGTAATGGAAAAAATACAATTAAAAAAAATTTTTTTAATAAATAAAAAGTCAGGACCTACATAAGAAATGCTAATTACTTGTAAAATTTAATTCTAAATGGTGACACAAAAGTTTATAAACTAAACTGGGCACAAAATATGACCATTTCCCCTTGAGCTCATTATAATTTGAGTACTTCACCATTTGCTTGCAACTTTTATAGCAAAGGTTCTGAAATACATTACAAGTAACATAAATGATGAAGTACCAAATCTGTGAATGATATACTACTTGTAGACAACAAATAGTTGGGTCTTGTTTTTAAATCTATTTTGACAGTATCTGTCTTTTAATTGGTATATTTATATTACAGTAGGCAGTCAGCTTAGTTAGATATTAACAAAAGGGAAGCGAACAAAACTGGCTAAGCCTAAACTTTATTAAGTCTGGAAGTTATAGCTTCAGACACCCCAAGGGACAGTGACATCTGTTGCCAAAGGGGACTTAATCCAGGGGCAGGCAGGAAGATTGGGGCAGATAACCAGCCAATCGCTTAGAATGGGGGGAAAAGGGGGCTGAATAAAATATAATAGTAGAGGAAATTCGTCTGCCCAGGCTTGCACAGGGGTAGGTCCTTCTACTACGAGGCATGCATAATTGGTGACCATGGAGGAGCCTAATCTGGTAAAAGGATCCGATTGTGTAAGGGCACAAAATCCCCAGGAGACCCAGGAAAGGGACTGGACAGGTGGAGGGACCAGGACAAGACCACCGAAGAGCCAGAAAAGAGATTGGAGAGTTTGAAAGAAAGCTTAAGCCTTCTCTAACCCAGGATAATATAATCAAACACAAAGGCCTGCGGTGCATTTGCTCCTTCGCCACTCCCTCTCCGTAGCAGCGCTGCGGGCCCAAGGGCCCAGGTGCAGCACAGGTTGCAGTGCAGGTCGCAGCCCAAGTGCAGCCTTGGCAGCAGTGAACACACAGCAGTCTCTGAATCTCCGGGTCCTGGACCTCCTGAGCCTGGGAGGCGCAGGTGCGCGTTTGCGGTCCCAAAGGCTGGTCTTCCACAGCAGGACAGAGCTGAGCAACCTGGTCATGGATGAGACACGGCACCTGAGGACTGTCCTTTGTTTTTGCTCCAATAAATCTCACCACAATACCTCTCCCCTCCTATGCATGTAACCCTGAAATGCTTTTCCTGTGACACCTCAAAAGAATTGTGTTTCCACCCGCAACAAAACATTCACATTTAAAGTGATTATTGATATAGTTAATCCGAACCATATTTGTAACTATTTATTATTCACTGCCCTTTAGCTTTGTTTCCATTTGTCTTCTACTTCTAACTTCTCTGTTTTTATTTAACATTTTATATGATTCTTTTCCCTCTTAACATATCAATTATACTTCCTTTTAAAATCTTTTTAGTGATCACTCTAGGGTTTTCAATATTCTTTTATGACTAATTCAAGATCACTCTCAAACACTATATTGCTTCAGTTAGTGCAGGTACCTTTTAAGAGTATTCCAATTCTCCCCAGCCCCTCCCTTATAACGTTGCTGTCATTGCTTTCACTTATCCATAAACTATATCACCAAAAACATTATTTTGAACAACCTTATCTGTTAGAAAAAAATATAAAACATATTTTATCTTCATTTATTACTTCTCTTTCTTTACGTAGATCTGAGTTTCTGACCTGTATGAATTTCCTTCTCTTTACAGAACTTCTAACATTTCATACAAAGCAAGTATACTAGTAACAAATTGCCTCAATTTTTGTCTGTCTGAGAAAGTTTCTATTCACATACCTTTATATTCATTGAGTCTTTCCTCAGTCATGTCTGTCCAATCTACTGATGGGCCATCAAAGTGTTATTCATTTCTGTAGTGTTTGATTTCTAGCATTTCCTTTGTATTTATTAGAGTTTCAACCTCTCTGCTTACATTACCTATCCGTTCTTGTACATTGTCCATTTTTTCTATTAGATTCCTTAGCATATTAATCAGTATTTTTAAATTCAGTGTGATATTTCCAAAATCTATGTTGTATCTAGGTCTGATTCTGATACTTGGTTTACCTCTTCAGATAGTGTCTTCTGCCTTTTAGCACACCTTGTAATTTTTTATTGAAAGCCAGACAACACTGGGAAAAAGGATCTGAGGTAGAAAGGTCTTCAGTGTGAGGTTTTAATGTTTATCTGGCTAGGAGTTAGGCTGTATTTACTGTTTGCCAGAGCTGTGGTGTCTGAGGCTAAAATTTTCTCTAATGTCCTTATTTTTATCTCCCACCTTCTCTTTGGGAATCCCTAAAGTCTTCTTCAAGTCTGAGGCTTATGGCTGTTTTTTTTCAGTAATCCTATTATTATACAGCAGCCTTAGCGATGTAGTGATAAAGTGGGGGTGGGGATGCTATTGTCCTGTGATTAGCCAGAACTAGATACTTCCCTTCTCCCACAGGGAAGACTGAGGGCTGGAGGTGGGTATTTCCATTCCCCCAGGCCAATGAGGCTAAGTGAAAGCCACAGTTGGTTAGGGTCTGATAAAATTGTTTCCCTTAAGGCAGGCCTTATTAAAAAGAAGAGAGCGCTCTTGCTATTTCAGAATGGTTACTTTTCTCCTACTCCCATGCAGAAAATGAAGAGATTTTTCTCTCATATCCAGGCAGAACCAGGTAGGAACCCTCAGGAAAGTATAGGGGTTTCCCTAAAACTGGAACACTCAAGCTAGCCCACAATGAGCCTCCAGCAATTCATCAATTACAGTTTGAAGTGTTCCTACCTACAGTGGTTTTAGTTTTTGGTTTCTACCCCTGAGCTTCTGCCATCTATCTGTAAGCTCTGATTCTCTGTATCTTCCTGTCTAGGGAACACTTTGCCCTGTGATCTCAATTTCTGATGGATTTAAGAAGAGTTGTTCATTTTCAGTTTAACTATTTTTCCTGCGATGACAGGAGTGAGGCCTTCCAAGCTCTTTAGGTGTCAGACCAGAGACCAGAAGTCAATATACTTCATTAACATCACTGGAAACTGAGTTAAGAGTATCCCTGAAATATAACTCACGCAGTTTGCATTCTAATATGCTTTACACATAATCCAGGGTTTACACAAGGGAGAATTACAAGATAATTAATATGAAGCTGGTGACTATCACCCACTGTTAGTTAATAAAAGGGAGTGAAGACTGATAACTGTTATTTGTATTCTGAGTAGTTTTCCCAGCAACAGGATACAGGAGTCCACAAACTGCTGTCCAAGGGCCAAAACCAGCCAGCAGTGGAACAAATCTTGCCATATCCATTCATTTATATATTGTCTCTAGCTACTTTCCTGATACAACGGCAGGGTAAAGTAGCTGCAACAGAGACCCTATGTTTAAGCCAGAAATATTTGCTATCTGGTCCTTTACAGAAAAAGCTTGCTTACTCCTGGATTACACATCCCATACTTTCTTGTACATGTGATCACTGGTATTGAATGTGTGTATGTGTGTGTGTGTGCATATGTGCACATACATCTTTTAGTTGCTGACCAGGACTGAGTGCAAAGTGACTATGCACTACCTGTTTAATTTTTATTAATCAATTCATCCTTCAATTCATTTAATATACAATTAACTGAGGCAATTTTGGTTTAGTGGAAATCTTTTTCTACACCATGTAAATGATGGTGTAGAGGAAATATGTAAAACATTAAAATTAAAATAAAGAAGTAATTAACTCCACTTGAGGTGCTCAAGAATTAAAAATATAAAAGTTATGCCACAAAGCATAATACTTTGACTTAAAATTTGTTTAGTAGAAGATATATCCTCTGAGCCAGTGGTTCTCAAACCTCACTATCAGAATCATCCACCTGGAGGGCTAATAAAACCAAGATTGCTGCTCACGCCCTCAGAGTTTGTCACAGTCAAGCTGGGGTGGAGCCCCAAAATTTACATTCTAATGAGTTCCCAAATACAATATTAAGCTGACAGAGTCCTCTAAGAATATCAGATCAAAATAACAAACAAGAAGGCTCTATGTCAAATAGAAAGCCCCACTAAACTAGCCTGTTTTATTAATTTGAAACATTTTGGAACCTCAGAATTGTTTTCCTATTCTAGTCATTCCCTCCTCATTTCCTAGATAAGTCCATCTCCCTCAGTTATTAGCCCTTGGCACACAGGTTTTCTCTGCCATCAGCTTCAGGCTTTGCCCATGACTCAACAAGTTACCTTAGCCTTATGTCGTGGCTCCTAAAATGAATAGATCAAACCCTCCACCAGGACTAAACTTAAAAGAAGCTATCTCCAGAGTTCATTGTTAAGCTGAGGACGGGGGGTACTTCAAATTCCAAGTCTATCTCTTGGTAACTAATATGGAACGCAAATAGTTGATCAGTCCACACAAAACCTTGACTAAACACTACTGTATGCTCATATTCATGAAAGGCTACTAAACCATACAGTTGTCATCTGCTCAGTATTTTTAAAATAAGTGACACAATGGCTCTCACTTGAGACATGTGATTAAAAAAATTTTTTATATAGTAAAAGATATTTGACTAGTAGAACTGAAACTAAATAAATGATAACTTCAGTTTCACCAATGCAGTATTTTAAAAAATCAGTTGCTATTAGGTCCTCTATTCTGTAAAACACAGCATGAGTTTAATAACTTGTTTTGGGAGAAAAGTACCACATTAAAATGATAAAATATAGAAATATTAATATGTAAAAAGAATAAAGTACTTCTAAGAATGTAGACAAAAGTGGTATTCACTAGTACTACTGCTAGATGAGAAACAGAATGATGTAGAATATGTTGCCCCTAGGCTCAAAGAACTTGTTTATTAAAACAGCATAGGAAAGCTTCTGGTCAGGATGGCAGCATAGGTAAATGCAGTACTCACGTCCTTCCATAACCACATCAAAAATACAACTACAGAACAACCATCATTCAGAACTCTCTGAAATCTAGCTGAATGTAAGTCCTACAAGAAGGGCTTTAAAAAGGAAGCCACATTGAGACTGCTGAGGATGGAAGGAATGGAGATGTGGAAGAAAGAAGCTGGTCCCCCACCCATGTGTGGTGGATAAAAATCGGGAGGGATATCTCAGCTGTGGAAGCTCCCCCAGAGGAGTGGGGGGTCCCAGCCCCGGGACCCAGTGCCAGGAAGAGAAGTCCCTACAACTGCTGGCTTGTGAAAACCAGGGGAATTGTGGCTGAGTGAGATAGAGGGCTACTGGAGTCTCAAGCAGTTCCTCTTCAAGGTCCCGCCCAAAGACTTACTCAGACGCATCCAGCACTGGGGCAGCAGCTCCAAAAGCACCAGGGGCATATGGGGAGGAACTGAAGTGTCTGGCAAAAGGGTGAGAGTTAGAGAAGCAGTTTTCTCTCTGACAGACTGAGGCCACTGTTCCTTTTCTCAGCCCTCCCCAATGAGCCAGTAGGCAGGTGCCATATCTGAGTTTCCATCAACTGGCTAACACTATTTGCCCTACCCTGTTGATTCCCTGAGACCCCCCACCTCACCCATTTGCCAGCACACTCAGTGGCTTTTCCATACAAATAGCCTGTCTTGCCTTATGCTCAGACTTTCCTAAAATCTCTCAAATAAGCAGCATCTGGCCTCGGAATGCCCTAATACCTATCCCTAGTGGCACTAGTGTCAGCCAGCCTTGGTTCACAGTTTGGCCTCTCCTGAACACTTCCAAGCTCCACATTAGTTGAAGCCATCTTCAGATTGCTTTGTAACTCATGCAAGGTGGCCCTGGGCAGAACGCTTCACAGCAACTTACCTTGGCCTACACCCGGGAGGCCCCAGAGCCAGTGCACCCTATGGACAGCTTCAGAGCACGTCAAAGCACCACCCAACCACCTCCACAACAACATACACAAAGGACACCAGAGCCCCCCCTGCACATCTGATCGACCTGGTGATAAATTCCCTCCCTTTGATATGCCAACAGCAATCAAGTCTCAACTACAACAGGAGGGTGTACATAGCCCACACAGGGGCTGGGGAGGGGCACACCTTAAGTGCCCAGCTCAGTGAAGGAAGAGGCTGTGCCACTGGACCCTACAGGACACCTACTACATTAAGCCATACTACCGAGCCCAAGAGACACAGCAGCTCTACCTAGTACATAGAAACAAACGCAGGGAGGCTGCCAAAATGAGGAGACAAACATGTCCCAAATGAACAAACAGAACAAAACTCAAGAAAAAGAACTAAACAAAATGGAGACAAACGATCTAATAGATGCAGAGTTCAAAACACTGATTAAAAAGATGCTCGACTGAACTTAGGGGAAGAATAGATGAACGTAGTGAGACTTCAACAGCATTAAAAAAGGACAGGGAGACCATAAAAAAGAACCAGCAGAAATTAAGGCTACACTAAGTGAAATGAAGAATAATGTACAGGTAATCAACAGTAGAGTGGATGAAGCCAAGAATCAAATCAGCAATTTGGAATATAGGGAATAAGAAACACCCAATCAGAACAGGAAAAGGAAAAAAGAATTAAAAAAAAAATGAGGACAGTGTAAAGAGCCTCTGGGACAACTTCAAGAGTACCAACATTCACATCATGGGGATAGGTGCCAAAAGGAGAAGAGAGCGAGCAAGAAATTGAAAACCTAATTGAAAAAATGATGACAGAAAACTCCCTAACCCTGTGAAGGAAATAGTCATACAAGTTCACAAAGCTCAGAGTCCCCAAAGAGGCTCACACCAAGACACAGCATAATTAAAACACAAAAGGTTAAAGACAAAGAGAAAATCTTAAAAACAACAACAGAAAAGCAGTTAGTTACCTACAAGGGAGCTCCCATAAAACTGTCAGCTGAATTCTCAACAGAAACTTCGTAGGCCAGAAGGGAGCAGCAAGAAACATTCAAAGTGATGAAAAGCAAGGACCTACAATAAAGATTACTCTAACCAGCAATGCTATCACTTAGAATTGAAGGACATATAAAGAGCTTCCCACACAAGAAAATGCTAAATTTCATCACCACCAAACCAGTATTACCTGAAATGTTAAAGGGTCTTCTTGAAGAAGGAAAAGGAGAAAAAGAAGGAGGAGAAGAAAAAGACAGGATGAAGAAAGAGGAGGAGGAGGAGAAGGAGGAGAGCAGAGAGTGAAAGGAGGAGGAGGAAAAGGAGGAAGATAAAAAATATGAACAATAAAATGGCAATAAGCAGAAGAGAAACAGACTCACAGATGGATACCAAGAACATTTTTATGGTTGCCAGATGGGTGGCAGGTTGAGGGGGGTTGGGTGAAAAAAGCAAAGGGATTAAGAAATACAAATTGGTAGTACAAGAATAGCCATGGGGATGAAAGTACAGCATGGGGGATATAGTCAACAGTATTCTAATAACTATGTATGGTGTCAGATGGGTACGAAATTTATTGGGATGATCACTTGGTAAGTTCCATAATGTCTAATCACTGGAGTATACACCTGAAACTAATATAATGTTGTATGTCAAATGTAATTGAAAAAAAAAACGATTAAAAAACAGCATAGAAAAAAATTAAGAATGTTAAGTGCTTAACTGTACAGAATTCATTATACCCAAGGTCAAGAAAAGACCAATGTGGACTAGAGTAGCTAAATAATGTTTCAAAGTACAATAATTTGAGCTATGATTTCAAAAATGGTTAAAACATGATTAACTAGGATTTGGAGACAGGGAAGCAGAAATTCCACAGAAGATAGAGAACAGAAATAAAAGCAGAACCTCAAAATATAAGACAGACAGTGAAGTGCCCACTAGAATGAAGTGGAGTTGAATGCTGGTTAACAGCAAGAAATAGGGTTGGATTAAGACTTCCGGCCAAGACCCTCCGTCTTCCTCCACAACGAAGAAGGGATACAACTACTGCAAAACCAGAAATAACCAGAAGTTCCAGAAAATAAATGGAAGTCCAACGTATGAAGTTATAAAGAAGTGGTGCTCTCTGGACGGGTAGGAGGGGCAAAGCGATCAAGCTGTGCTGGCAGCGGCAGCAGGAGTGACGGAGGCAGGATGGCAGTTAAGCACAGACACCTGTATTTAAGGGGAGGAGAGAAACACCTGGGGCCACCCCTGCTGCAGACCAGACCCGTCAGCTCATGATTCCACCAGGGAAAGCAGACCCTCACTGCCTTGGACTGTGAAGGCCGGAAGGGGTGGGGAGAGAGGAAGAACCTCCCGGTCTCTCGGCGGAGAGTAAACTGCAAGAATCCATCATGGACCACCGCCCTCACACACAAAACGCCACAGCATAGTGAGAAGGGTCCTCCGATAATGACAAATGCACAGGGCTACGCCCCCTATAGCATTGGAGGTGTGACAGCCCTGCCCAGGAACCAAAGGTAAATACAAAACTGTCAGGATGGCACAGATCATGACAGAGATCCCAATCACGCAGCTGACCAGACAGCAAATATCTGATCTAATGGACCAGCAGGTAGAAAATCTTTCTGAGGCATAGTTCAGAGCTCTGGTTATAAGAAAACTTACAGACCTAACAGTAGATCTTAAACAAGACGGGGAAAGAACGAAGGCTAGTCCTGCTGAAATGAATGAAAGCACATACAAAACTAGTGGTGAGGGCAAGAAAACCAGGGATCAAATCAACAAAACGGAACATAGGGAAGGAACAGTCAACCAGTGCAGAAAGAGGAAACAAGAAGTGAGGAAAATGAGGAGAGGCTCAGAAGCTTATCGGACAGCTATAAGTGGGCCAACATCCGAATCACAGGGTTGCCAGAAGGTGAAGAAGAAGAACTAGAAATGGAAAAATTATGTGAAAAAATAATGAAGCAGAACTTCACTAACTTGGGGAAGGAAATAGACTTACAGGTTCAGGAAGCACAGAGAGTTCCAAATAAACTGGACCCAGGAGAACCACACCAAGACACATTATAATCAAAATGTCAAAAATTAAGGATAAAAAGAGAATCTTAAAAGCAGCAAGGAGAAGAAGAGAATTACGTACAAAGGGGTCCCAATAAGACTCTCAGCTGATTTCTCAAAAGAAACTCTGCAGGTAAGAAGAGACTGGCAAGAAATATTCAAAGTAATGAAAAGCAAAAACCTACGGCCACGATTACTCTATCCAGCGAAGCTGTCATTTAGAATAGAAGGGGAGAGAAAGTGCTTCCAGGACAAAGTAAAACTGAAGGAGTTCATCAGATCCAAACCACTGTTACATGTTAAAGGGACTTGTTTAGGAGAAAGAGGATCAAAACTATGAACATTAAAATGAAAACTGTATCACAACAACCAACAACAGAAGCTAGGGAATTGAAACAAAGGCAAACTAAGTGGGCAACAAGAGTGGGAAAAGAATTATAGGTATGGGGAACATACTGGGGGGAGGTCAGTGGGGAGGGGGAAGGGGGAAAGGGGGGAAAGGGAGGGAAATAGTATAGGAATTAAGAATCACAGTAGGAGTGAGTGTAGTAGATAGGAAGATGTTGAGAAGAACTCTATGCACAACCAATGGACATGGACTAAGGGTGGGGGGACAACAGGAGGGAGGGGGGTCACTCAGTGGAGGGGAACAAAGGGAAAAGAAATTGGGACAACTGTAACAGCATAATCAATTAAGCATATTTTTTTAAAAATAGGGTTGCATTAATTGATTGTATGCGGTTAGATTACACAGGCCACTGAAACCTTATGGAAATCTTTAGACATGACATGGTGGGCAAGGTGTAATTGTTGTAGGTTTTTATAAGGGGCTTTTTTGGCAACAAAACATATACAGCATAGTTCAATGGGGAGGGGGGTGAAAGTGAGGGGCAGAAAGCAGCTATGTTGCTGCTGTAATAATCCGGGGATGAGATGGTAAAGCACTGATTTATGGTCCTGACTTATGGTCCTGAAGTGTAAACAAGAAAATAAGGAGAAACTTAAGTGACAGTGCAAACTGGCAACTTGTTAAAATACTGGGCATAGGAACGAGAAAAAAATCAAATATGAAACCAATATTGCTAGCCTGATAGAAGAAAGGAACAGTGATATCTACCACCAAAAGTAGAACTGGAAATGAAAGCAAATTGAGGTAGCAAGACACCATGGCACAGAAGAAAGGTTATTGTGAAAATGCCAAGTTTAAGATGACCATGGTAAGTAACTCCCTCTACTCTGGTGAAGGAATGAGTAGATGTGGTTAAAAAGGTCTGCTCAACCCACCTGTTTCTTGATGTTAGCAAAGAAGTGAAAAGAGAAAATCAATGGATGGCTAAGAAATGTGTCTGGATATTCACAATTAAAGAGCATCGAGAGCAGCGGGTTCTCAACCTGTGGGTCGCGACCCCTTTGGGCGTCGAACGACCTTTTCACAGGGGTCACCTAAGACCATGGGAAAACACATATATAATTACATATTGTTTTTGTGATTAATCACTATGCTTTAATTATGTTCAATTTGTAACAATGAAAATACATCCTGCATATCAGATATTTACATTACAATTCATAACAGTAGCAAAATTACAGTTATGAAGTAGCAACGAAGATAATTTTATGGTTGGGGGTCACCACAACATGAGGAACAGTATTAAAGGGTCGCGGTCATAGGAAGGTTGAGAGCCACTGATCTAGAGGAAGGGAGCAGGGAGAATAAAATGTTAATCAGAGGTAAGGTCCAAGAAAGCAGGGAGTTTGCATCTTTCTCGTGGAATCTCCAATGCCAGGCAGAGTAGCTGATACAAAGGCAGCTCTCAAAAAGGAATGAATGAGAATTTCAAAAGTGTGAAGGAATCAGAGTGACAAGAAGAAAAGTTAGAGACATAATGAAAGATAAAGACTGAAAAAGGGCCACTGAGTTGGCAAGAAAAGCAGAAAGTCAGACTGCAAGAGTTTAAAAGGACAAGAGCAGAGAGATCTAGCAGAGTATGGGGGTGGTAAGCTGGTGGACAGACATCCGCTAAAATAAAGAGCAGCAGAGTAGACAAAGGGCATTATTTTTACTTGTTTGGATATTTTTCTAAATGAAAAATATAACTTGCTCATTCAAAAAAATTTGGAGAATATAATAAAGGGGGGAGGTGGACTATCATACATTGTTCTACCACCTAAGTGCAAACATAGTTAACACTTTTAAGATATATACTCAAACTTACTCCACCAAAAATATGAGTGGGCTTACATATTATACAACAGAATAGAAATTGAGAGACTGAAGGGGAGGGAAAGAGATAAGGAAAACAGCAAAACCTGGGACAAGATCAACTAGCAATAGTTATTATAGTTCTTAAATCTTTCTTAATGGTCAAAATAGTACTTTTCTGCTTTTTATTTTATTGACATTAAAGATTTTTGCATATTTTTAACTGTTTATATTTCATCTTATAAAATGAGTACTTACATTATTCATTCAGTTACCTAATGACATTTTTTTTTTATTCTATGAATGAGCTCTTAGGTCATTGAGAGATCAACTCTGTTTTGCTGCAAAAACTTTTTCTCCAAGGTTGTTTGTTGATGTTTTAAGAAAGTCATAAGCATGTATTAAGTCACAGGAAAAGCAGCCAGTGGAAAAGAACAGTTTGATGATGCTAACAGAAACAGGGTATGTGTTAGAACAAATTCCATAAACACACGGAAAGGGCTGAATCCAAAGGGGAAAACTGCCTCTGATTATGGAAAAGTACAGACACAGGTGCCAAGATACAAAAGTGAAGATATGGGCTGAATGCAATACAGGAGGGACCCCACACCAAGTATTCTAGTCCTCTTCACCAAGTGGCCATTCGTCACTGACAGTCAATTCAAAGAACACAGTCCTCTCCCAGGACTATCAGAGCAGCTCCTGGGCCTCTGCCCCAGTTACCACTCACACATAACCTTTTCTTCTCCATTATTACTTTATAATTTTTCCTCTACCCTTCTACATTAAAATTTAGGTGAGAGGACTGTGATTGGTGGAAAACCCATGCCTCAGTCAGGCAAATTTTGTCCTAACCTATTTCTCTCTGATTATTCTCATTACTAACAAGGCTTACTGTTATCAACAATTCTCAATTTCATTCCTGCTAGTGAGAATAAAGATTTCTCAGTAAGAATATTGATAAGTGTATTTGGATCAATAGCCGTCCCCAAATTTTTTGGTAAGGCCACTATGTTGAATTTTGCCAGTAATATTATACCTTTACCAAATCCCTCTCTCTTCTAATTCTGTATTAGTTTATATCACTGATTACACCAATGCATTTAAGAAAATCTTCTTGTTAGATTCGACTGATGATGCATACAACTACCACACAAGAGATGACTGTTTTAAAGGCAGAGAAAGAGTCTTTTTAATCTTCCTATGCCTGTGCATAATAGACATTAAAATACAGCTGTACTGAAAGCAGTTTTCCTTGACCACTGTATTCTGTAAATTCAGGATTAGTCTTTGACCATCTCACTACTTTAAAACATGTGTGTAGAGAATTTGGCCACATACTCCTTGCTAATATCTCTTCCTTCAAAAAAAGAGATCATGCATTTATTAATTTGACAGTTAAGTTTTAGACTTAATAGATCTAATGACTACAATCAAATTAAGGAAGTGATCACTTACATTAACTAAAGCATCTTATCTTGTTCAAATAAATTTCCCAAACTCCCAGAAGTACCAACTTTACTTCCAGCCAGATGTCAAAAACTATATTTTTGCATAATCCAATAAAAATTTCATCTATATTGCAAAAACAATGTCAAGTTCTTGGCTATTCCTTAATATTTTATTGTCACACTGTAAATTACTTGTGTAGTGATTGCTTTGTTTCAGGCATATTCAGTCTCTGAAATCCTACAAACTTTACATGTTAGAAATGTTCATATAGGGAATGTTTCATTAATTCAGCAAAAATTCACTAAAATGGAATCATCTCAGGTAAGATGAGTCTAAATTACTGAAAAAAAAAAAAAAACTTACACAACTCAGATCATTGTTCCCTGGGAGTTGGGAGAAGTTTCAATGAAGCAGTGGCATATGAGCTGGATCTTAAAGTTAGACACTTATATCAGTAACACTTGTATCAGTAGAAAAAAAAGAGAAAAGTTTTTAAGGTAGTAGGTCAAGAGACCAGCACAGGCCTAATGAGAAAAACAAGATAATGAAAACAAAGAAAAAGGGTTATAGATAGTGCAAACTGTGAAGTAGCTACTTAATGGAATAATTCCCTTTTCTTGTCTTGTAGTTACTTGGCAGTACCAGGTGATCAAAGTAGGAAATTCACAGTAAAACAAAAGAATACAAGTAAAAAAGAAAACCACAAACCTAAATGCTCTCCATGCTTGGTCTGTATCTTAATATTAGGTATCATAAGTGGCAATGCCATAGCCCTAGGGACTAACACCCTATAAGATAACCAAAAGTTCTAATGTTTTACATATAATAGAGCTCAAATTCTAAAAATTACAGATTTCAGGAAAAAAGGGGGAAGGAATTATAGGGCATATGTACCACCATTACTTCCGATCCCCACGCCCTTGGTAAGCATCACTAATCAAACAGATTTAGCATTCAATTTCCAGTGAGTTTGCTCATCCTAAATTGGAATGAGTAAGTACCTTTTGACACATAAACCTTTGCTATCCAAACACAGACTATGAATGGATTTGGGTAAAAAAATAAAAACTTTTTTTTAGATAAGGCTATTTGGTGGAGATGGTATTTCACACCATATATATTCTTGCCTTCCAAAATTCCAAGACCTAACAGACTGCAATCTGTCACGCTGACCTCTCATTCTCTGAATTCAGAAACAGAATAGAGATTCAAGAAGCAAGTAATACCTGTATGTTTTCAATCTGTTCTATATGACAAATACAAAATCTCACCTCCCACGTAACTTTTTATACTATATATAGAGGAGCTACTGTATTAGATGTATGATAGAGGTAGTGTGCATAAATAACCAAACCTCATTGTTTTCTGTTTCCTCTTATATATTGGAGGCACATAAGCTATGAAACAGAAAAAAAAAAAATGTCTCAAAAAAAAATTAAATGCTTTAGTTTTTATTCATGTCGGCTAGGTTTAGTGTTAACTATCTTAATCTCATAGTCAGCAATCAAATGAATTAAGGCTTCAGAGCTTTTTGTTCCTTATTTATTATCCTGCCCAGGGCAGAAAGATTTTCTTCTTACAGGTCCATACTGCTCATCTTTAACCTGAACTCTTAGAATCTCGAGAAAACAGAAGAAAAAGCAATAGATACACAAAGACTGATGGAAAAGTAGGCACTAGGTAAGAGTGGTTTAGTTTTGTCAGAGGTATGGAGTAACCATTTTACTATCTTGTTCTTTATACTTAAAAAGAACACTCTGTCACAACTGCACATTATAATGTCTATCCTAGATGAAGAAAAGTTGTGAAGCTCAACCCTACCCTAAATTATTCCAAAAATACAAACCTTTCTTATTTACATAACCAAATTTAAAATAAAACATTCACCACTGCCTTAAAATATTAATTACTACAGAAAAAAGTTCCTGTGTGAGGTGCTTATAAGATCCGAACACCTGTTTATAAACAAAACAAGCACACAAATAATGCCCCAATGAAATCTCTCAACTAGCAACTACTGGGATTACTGCACAGCCTTACATATATTTTTGCATAATCAACTCTTAGAATACTTTAAATGTAATACATGCCCAATAAATATTTATAGACAGAATTTTACATAGAACTCTTGCATAAGGTAACAATAGTGACTAACATCTTCAGACAGTCCTCCAGGGCTAAAACCCAAAGGAATACTGACAATCCTAATAATTTGTCCACTGAAAATGTTCTGCTGATTGCCTGTGATTAGTTACTGCTGTTAGTTTTCAATGTGCTTATGATATGCTTTATTATTGCTGTCAATATTAATTTAGTAACAAGAGTCATAATTTAATCTAAAGGAACTTGCAAGGTCATCCAATAGGAACCTTTCATTTTCTAGACTAGGAAACAAAGATCTATTTTTACTACAATTAACACTCTGTCATTTGTCACCTTTTCCCCTGGCCCCCTAACTGAATAAAAGAGATGTTTTATTGCACATTTTTGCTTAGGTTAATATTACCGTACAAGTGACATTCCTCACATGCCAGTCTTTAGCATAGTACTTCATATATAGCAGCTAGTCAGGTAAGTACTTACACACTGTTCTTGCATAAAGTGCTCAAATTTGAGTAAATGTCAATATTTATTTTAATTATTTTCATTTCTACAATTTTAATGTGCAATGTTATTTTTCTAATATAAAAAGTGATTCAATGTAAGTTTTTATTCAAAGTATGTTTCATAACAAATGAGACGCTTCTGTCTTTTTTGCCACTGTGAAGTTCAATTCCCTCAAAAAGGCCAAAAACTAATAGGGATATAGAAACTAAATCAGTTCTGTGTATAACATCATTAAAGACAATTCCCAATGGGGAAAGCAAATCAGTCAATTATTTTTAATTACACACACACAGCTATTGCCTAAGCTAAACAAGGCCAGAAAGTCAAGGGGCCTAAAATTGTTTAACTTTCCCTCTGGTCAATAGAGAAGACAAATTTACCAGTTTCAAATCTAGAGGAGAACCTTCTTTCTGGAATCAGAAACACTTAGTGTCAGGATGCAACCATCACAGCTGGCCTCCATGTAGACAAGCAAAAAGCACCTAAGTCTTTGATGTGCTTGGTATGTAAGACAGACTGAACTCAGGGCAGATAGCATGTCAACCAACTAATCGAAAATATGTGAAAGCCAGTTGATGTACTAGTCAAGTCTTTAATTTTTAAGCAAAATGAAGATCATGGGCTACAGTTACAGTAAACTTTATGGTTAGGAGCTTTATAGTATATGCTTCCCACTGCAGTTAAAGCAACAATTAACTTTCTCAGACAGAAGCAATAAACTGCCTGACCCAAAACCAAGGACAAAACTGCCAAGTTCTAGGAGAGGGGACAGAAATCAGTACTAATATGGAATCACTATGTAAACCTTTAGATCACCATACTTTGCTCATTGTAACTAGGAAATAAGAAAGTTAGCCCTGGCTGGTATGGCTTAGTGGATGGAGCACCAACCTGCGAACCAAAAGGTCGCCAGTTCGATTCCCAGTCAGGGCACATGCCTGGGTTGCAGGCCAGGTCCCAAGCTGGGGGCATGCAAGATGCAACCAATCGATGTTTCTCTCTCCCTTTATCCCTCCCTTCCCCTCTCTCTAAAAATAAATAAAATCTTTAAGAAAAGAAATAATAATGTTAAAATCTCTCAATCTGGGATTAAATTAGAATTTAGATAACATCCAAAATGGTCCACATGTGTAATTCTACTTTGATTATAATTGTAAATCTAAAATGTACCAGATTCAGAAGTCTGTATGACTTACAGGATTGAATAAAGACCAGAAGCTCTGGTCTCTTCACTGCTTCCATGGTCTGATAACGAATCAGGAATCCTATAATTTACCTGTCATTCAATTTATATGTTTCCATAAAGTGGGCAGAACAATGACACATCTTATAAGACTGTTTTAAGAAATGGTTTACAAGGTCATACTTGAAAATAAAGTTACATAAATAAAAATAACAATAATCACTATTCTTTTAAGAATCCCTGAATTTGTTCGTTGAGTAAATACAGTATTACAATATTTTCTACAATAAAACATCAGAGTTTCTTCTGAATTTCTAGGAAAATGTTTGTAATCTCTATGTCACAGCCTAATAGCAAATGTTTATCACTCCCACCCATGTAGGTATAATGATTCTTAAAAACAACTAATCAGAAACAGGCAAAAGAGAAAAAAATATAATTTTTTCTATAGCAACTTTATTCTATAAGGGTTTCAATTAAAACTGCTTCAAAGGAAAAGACTTAGTAAATTTTTTCTGTTTAAACTAAATACAATTTTCTTTAAAGAAACAAACAAACAAACTATGAAGACACTTGGAGATAAAAGGAAAGAAAAGCTTGATTTGGTATTTTTTTTTTTTAGGTAACCAAAGAGTGGTGCTGAAGTCTGCAGTGAGGTTGGGTTGTGGCTTTGCTTCAGGTTGTCAATGTTGAGTCTTCATTTACAAAAAAAGGCATGGGTTACTAGTTTTCTTTTTCTTAATGAGAAGTTTATAATTCTATTGTTTTGAAAATATACATAACATTCTTACAGTATTCAGTACTAAACACACCTCTGCAAACAAATCTTTCAGGCAATTAGTGTAAATGACTTGGACCTTTGTCTGTGGAGTGGGAATGAGGAAGGTCAAGAAAGGTGCACATAGGCCTTGCTGACCTGGACTTCAGCTGACTATATTCATAAATATGTTATACAAATATTACACCACTATCAAGTTAGCAATATCTTTATTTTCTAGAACTATCTTAAAAATATATATTTCCAATTTTTAAGAAATAGTTTCTGATCTCCTTTAGTACCATACATTGATTTGAACTTTGAATACTTAAATCAAAGACTCATTTGTAGCTTGAAATTATCATGGGAATACTTTTATCAAACAGCATTTTAGTCTAACAAACAAATAAATAATTATGAACTGAGATAATAAATAATTCAATCTCCAGCTAAAGGTCTACATCACATACTATATTTATATCTGTAGAATAGGAGAACAAGTACAGACATGTTTGTGATCCCAAGTCCAATACACTCCGGTCAATCTAAATGCAAAACCCATTTAATGATTTTTAAGTACTACATTTCTGTTTAATGTAATTTTAAACATTCATTAGTAATGTTACCAAAGATTGACATACAGTAACAAAACTGATAATTTCACAGAACATTATCAGGTGATTAAAAAAATTGGTAAGAAGACATTATTGCCTCAAGAAATGTGAAATGAGATACCTAAAGAATTGCAATCTTATCTATTAAAAGTGATTTTAATTTAACATATATATATATATACATACTATTTCTTAGAAGATGGTATTAAAGGTATTTCACTTTTTAATGTCTTTATTTTTATATAATTAGTTGATGAATACTATAAATCCAATCTGGTGGAGCATGGGATATGAGACTATATATTAAATATATCCACTAATGTTTATGATCACTAATGTTTTTCTAAAGTTTCGAATATACCGTAAAAAACAATTTTTGCAAATAGGATTTCTCAAGTTGAAAATTAAGTGCCAGTAAGTGTGTCACTATAATTTAAAAATAAAGATTAAAACTGTACATTTGGGAATTAAGGTTAAGGCGTTTGTTGCCCATTATTTTTTCAGAGCAAGTACCAAAAACTTAGAAGTGCACTCTACTTCAGGGTAAGTTTCCTCTCATTAAAGTCAGCACAGTTAAGTTGTAATGGATGTGTAAACATAAATTATCAATGAAAAAATAATTAAATCACATGATTTACCAAAAGAGCACTCCACTATCATTATTATTCACACACTTCAGTCAGTTACCTGTAGAACTTAGTCTTATTTTAAAAATATAAAATGAAGGTTCCTTTTTCCCTAGTGTTCTCATAATAAATTAAAATATACATAACTAATTTAACTTTTTAAATATGTCTTTCTTAAAAGATTTTAGTCTTTTCAACTTGGATGTCCCTTACCTGAATGTAAAAACCAAAGTGCTTTAAATTCATTTTAATGATGATTTCAGGGACACTTAAATTACCTCATGTTAATAGGAGGTAAAATCACTCCGATTTCTGATAAGCAGGAGCTTAACCATCTCTTCCTTTAAATTACATCTTTTAAAAGGGGGTGAGGGTATCCACTGAAGAATGAAGCCTTCTCTCATCTCACACACACACACAGTATTATTTTTCTGACCTATTCAGGTTGCCACAACATGACTATTGTCAAAATCAAAAATAAATAATCGTTTAAAATATTTAAACTTCATTTTAAAATTAGAACTGAAAGCCAGATGCTCAGCTGCCAACTACTGTAGTATAAACTATTAAAGCCTGCACTGACCTACTTCATATTAGCATCATGACAACATGGATGTAAACCAGGAAAATAATGAAAATTATTATACAGCAAATCTTAATTTTGTATTTAAAAATTGTCACTGTTTTTGAATGTGTAAATTATTGTACTGCAATGCGAGTTATTTTGTGATACATTTACTTTTAAATTGCAATATAAAAGGAGTTTTGGTATTTTAGTAGCCATATTCAGTGATGGACATGCAAAATTCCATTTTTTAAATCAGAGCTTTTTAATACCACATTTAATTCTATTTTAAAACTTCTATGAAAACTAGTCTCAATTTTAAAATAGCACTACACTTTTTAAAAAATGTTAATGAAAAATCCTATAAAAAGAATGCACATTCATGTTCAAAGAATATTTGCAATGGCTCTAAAAGGATACTTAACTAAGTGTATTTAATTATTAAAAGATTGCCACCAGTCTTTCAGAGTTTAATCTAATGCACAAATATTGGAAATTCTCGTACAAGAAAGTACAGGAATAACAAAGGATATTTCATCTATGGTTTCTAAAAAAGACACACAAAATGGTAAGACATTTATTTTACAGGTATCTTTAAATTAAAGAAATCACTTGACAATGTAAACTACCACCTTAAAATAAAATCTTATATTAAAGAAGCCCTTTCTTCACAATCAATGCAAAGAATAAACTCTCTGGAAGAGAAATTTAATCTCAGAATAAAGAAGGCAAAACATTCAGAAACAGCAGCTAAACCAACTGAAAGGAAGAGACCCATTAGGTTTTGTGCTGCCTATTAATATTCCTACGCACAATGTCTGTCTGGTGAAAATTCACAATACACTTCTTCCTCCTTGTATGACTGCAAAAAAGAGTAAACACATTTCACAGTCCTCAGCCCCAAATTCATGTCACCATCATGCAAGATGACAATTTCAACCCATATTCCTCTTACACGTAAGTGCAAACCATAAATAACTTGTTTATCTGCACGCACAATTGAAGAGAGGGGCAAATGCATTTGGGGGATATGGAGACGAAGGGCTGATGCAGTCCCCACACCTCCAGGGGCCCAATAAATACGCATTCGATCCTAGATACCCACATTCAATGAACGCATCAGCCTGCTCCTCCGCTCCCCCGCCCGCCGCCCCCACCCCCTTTGCAGCAGAGATGTGCCTGGGCTTTTTTACCCCAGCGATGGTGGATCCTCTTACCAGATGGAGTTCTTGATCTCGTGTTGCAGCGCGCTGGCCTCTGTCCCTGGCAGCCCAGGCACAAGGGCTGGCAGAGCCACCCCCGAGTTGGGGGTGCTGGGGGGAAGCGGCTGATGGGCATCAGGCTGCTGTGGTGGCGGCTGTTGTTGTTCCTCTGCCATCGCTGCTGGAGTGGTGGGAGGGTGGGAGGGAGGGAAGATGGGGGCGCGGGGAAGGGTGAGGGAAGAGACGGGGAGGGGAGGACGAAGGGGGAGAGGAAAGGGGGAAGGGGAAGAGGAGGAGGAGGAGGAGGAAGGAAGCTGGATAAGCTAGGCCTTTACCCCAGGGCTCGAGTGAGTCGCCTGCCGCCTGGGGGACATCACCGGGAAGACCGAGAGGCTCCTTACGGCCGGGGCGCTTCACCGCGGGAGAGGCATGGCGGCGCCCCTCAGCCCTCCGCGGCCGCCTCCTCCCGTCAGCGGCCGGGGCTGGGGGATGAGGAGGGGGCGTCTGAAGACTGGGTCGGGGGGGACAAGACTCCCCCAAATCCAAGGAGAATGGTTACTCAGACTTAGCGGCCTGGCCTTCCTTTCTTGCCCCCGGGGCTTTCTACTCCGGGGGCCCCGCTCTGCTGCAGCCCCAGGCTCAGCTCCACGCCACTCCCCACGCCGCCGCCACCGCCGCCGCTGCCGCTCGCTCCTGGCCCCGCGGCCGCCGCTGCCCAGCCAGCCCCGGAGGCAGCCCAGCGCGCGCAGCCGCACTGCGGCCCGGCGCAGACGGCAAAACACCTACCGCTCCGCCGGGCGGGGGTGGGGGGTGGGCGTGGACCAGTTTGTGCGGGTGCCGCTGCGCGGCGCGGGGGTATAGGAAGGGGGCGCACGGGTGCGGAGGCCTGGCGCGGGCCCCTGGGGCCCGCAACGCGCACCGCCAGGGCGAGGAGGCAATTGGCCGCACGGGTGGAGGAGAGCAGGAAAGCGTGGGGGAGGTGCTGGCGAGAGAAAGGACTTGCGGGAGGTGGAGGAGGAGAAACCAAATTTAATATTTGGCGTGGAAATGGGATTTTTTTCCATCTTCAAAGCAAGGAAAGTAAAATTAATCAACATATCCCCCTTCCTCTCAGCAAGTGAGGATTACTCTTTTCTCTGGGTAAAAGAAGAGAACTGAAGCAGGTAAGAGGATAAGCTGACTTTAAAGTAGCCCCCAAAGAAAAACACCCGTTGGAATTAACCACCCTATAGGTAATTCAGTCTTGAACGGAAATCCCAAGTCAGGAGCTGGGTTGAGTGCTCCTCAGTCGGGCATTCAAAGCCCTCCAAATCTGGCCCCACTTTAGCTATCCAATCATAGCTGCTTCCATCCCCCTGCAAGAACTCCGGGCTCCAATCAGTGAAGTCTCCATGCCATTCTCAATGCACAGCAGATTCATTCTTCCTTCGTGCCTTTTTGCTCATGCTGTTCCCCGCACCTCCCCACCTCACCCCCTTTCCAGGAATGCCCGCCCTCCTCTGTGCCGCTCTCAAGCCAACCCAGGCACCAAGGCACGGCTCAAGTCGCGGCTTGTCAGGGTCCCTGGCAGCCAAGGCCCCCGCCTGGCTCTGAAAGAAAAACGTGTAGTTCTCCCAACATGGAGGCTCAGGCTCCAGCCCCAAACTCCTTCCTTTGGAGCCAGTTGAACCTCGGACGCACTCTCTGCCGCCTTTCCTCCATTCATACTTAAGAGATAGCTTTGCCCACTAAGAGTAAGATTCCCTCCCAGAAACAAGCAAGTCCCCTTTAAGAGCCGAATTGGCTTTTCTAGGTGGGGCTGATCAGGGAGGCCTAAACTGCCTGGGTGTACAAGACAACAGCCAAGGCCCCTGGCACCGGGCGCAACAGCTGCTCAGCTCACACTGACCTTTTTCTGGGCCCGTGGGTTATAAGCTCTTCAGCTTTTTTTTTTTTTTTTTTTTTTTGACAGTTTCTATCAGATGTCTACCTGACAAGATTCTCTGGCCACTTTCCTGCTGTGCTTGGACTTTGAGCCCTGAGGCTCTGCCACCTTTTAGACTCCTGGTAGGTGGGGAATCTGATTGGCTTGGGATTTCTGGCCTTTGGAGTGCTCAGTTCCCTTCCTTGGCCTGGAACCCTCTTGCTTTTGCACCACTGTTCCCTCAGGCCTGGCCCACAGACTCCACTCCCATATTGGCCCTGGAAACTTGCACTTGGTGGGGTTAGGGGTAGGGAGGAAGGATACCTGTGTGCAAAACACAGCTCTGTATGCAGATTCCATGCCTCTTAGATTCCTTTGCACCATGAATACCCATTGCACTGATTGTTTCACACAAACGGCCCCGCTTTTCCATAACCTAAGATAACTGTTAGCCATTTCAGGAAAATATAGGATTATGAACTCATTTGCATATGTAACCTAAGTCCTATGTAAAGATAGTATTTTTCTGTACCATACTGATAGGCATGCTTACTGTGCTCTAGACAGAAGTTTTGAAGAAGAATAAAAGTAGCTAATGTTTGTTGGGCACTTTCCGTACGTTATCAGTTATTCCTCCCCAAACTATAGATTGTAGGTACTATTCTCCCTATTTTACAGATGAAACAGGAGCTTAGAGAGGTTAAAGAACATTCTTAAAGTTACCTAATCAGTAAATTAAAGAGCCAGGAGTTGAATCCCGGAAGTCTGATTCCAGAACCTGCAAGCCATACAGAAAATGAGGTTATAGTGAAAATCTTGAATGTATATCTAATCTCGTATTCATGAGGAAGATGAAGGAAGTTAAAAGGCATTGGGGAAAGTTGCCAAGTGCCCCAGAGTCTAATTTTTTACCTGGCCAAAAAAGAGAATGATGGCTCCACATTGCCACACCCTGGGAGGTGGATAGCCTAGGGAGTGGGAGATTCATCCAAGAAAGCTAACGTATCTGAGACCTGCCAAAAGCCTTAAGAAAAGGAAGCTGAGAACGAAGACGTTTCTTTAAAAGTTCGCTGCCTGGTGTCACATAGGCTGGCTTCCCGAGTGCAACTATTCAGTTTTTTATAGGTTCCATAAAGGAGCCATGTCACCCCAGCAACCACTAGAGGGCTCAGCAGAGCTGCAACCCTGCGCTGCCCTCTAGCGGCGGTGCTGAAAAGAGGGCATTATTTAGCCGTTGGGGCCTTCAAGGACCAGCAGGAAGTTAGAGGAGACATCTGGGACTCAGGTTCCATCGACAATGAGAGGGGACAGAAGAGATCCTATTACCAGAATGAGACTTCCTTGCAGGGAGGAAAGGGACAGCCCTACACTGCTCACTTAACACCTGAGAGTAGAGTATGCCTTTTATTAGTCTTCAGAGGCAGTTGTAAATACAATTATGCCACTGGAAACCTAAAATAAAATCTGAAGTTACCCAAAATCTTGGGTTGGGACTCAAGCCAAGTCCAGACACCCTGAGTAAAGGTAGCCATGTGCTTCTGAAATTGTATGTTGAAACCCTGTACTAAGGTCCTTTAAGGACCCAGAATCAATGAGACTTATTTTCTTAGACCTTCAGTTTGACTCAGTAAGAAATAATGGAAAACATTATAGTAAGCATGAATTTTAGGATTACACACTAGACTTTGAGCTCCTGTTTCCCAAGACTAAGGCATACAAGTCTATTCTCCCTGTAAAAGTATACTCAGAAGTGGAAAATTTTGAGATACACTGATGTAGTCTTAGAGTCAAAAGACTTGGGAATTCAAACCCTCTGTTTCCATCTCTATAAAAATGAAGATAATGACCTACCTCATGTAAAGTGTTACCTAAACCACAGAAGTGCTGTGCACCTACATATAAAGACAATCTACAAGATGGATGGATTGTGAGCATCTCAAAGGTAGTGAGTATGTATTTAGCCTAGTAGTCCTGGTACATAATTCTTTACTCCTAGGTGTTTGGTAAATATTTGTTGAATTCGGTAGTTACCTAATTTTCTTAGCCCAATACATTATACCATCTTCCTCTCCTATGTCTGTAAACCCGTGTCCTTTATGAAACTTAAAAATTTTTATACTGTCCAGACTGGAACATATAAATTTTTCCTCTATTTAATATGCTTGATACATAATAGTATTGGCCACAGATGAGAGAGAGAGAGAGAGAGAGAGAGAGAGAGAGAGAGAGAAGTAAGAAGGGAGGGAGGAAGGAAGGAAGGAAGGAAGGAAGGAAGGAAGGAAGGAAGGAAGGAAAGAAGGAAGGAAGGAAGGAAGAAAACATTACAGAGACATAGTGGCGGGAGATAGTGGTCCTGTTCAGGATAAAAGAGCTGTTTGGAGAAGGCCTCTTGTCTAGCATTTGAACAGGGTCTCATTGGGTGAACAGAAATGCAATAGGCAGAACACTAAGGGAAGAGAATTTCAGGTCAAGAGCTGCATGAAGTCATGACTGGTCATGTGGGATGTGTGAATAATGCATAGTCCAGTGTTACTCCGTGCTCAGATCCTTAATGAACTGTATAGGAGGAGGAAAGAAAGGGAGGGAGACACAAGCCCAATTTATAGACTGCTACTTTATGCTATTAGTTATGATTGTTCTGACAAAAGATGAAGCCTAAAATAGGTTTTGTCAGTGGTAAATATTGGGTAAGTGCTTAAAGTGTGGTAGTTTACAGATACAGAAAGGATTAGATTCTACTCTATTCTCCCTTTTTTCCCCCTTCAAAATAAAAACACAGCATTTTCCCAATCTCTTCCCCTGATCATTACTTCCTCTGCCTTCTTCCATAGCAAACTTTCCCTCTAGGAGCTGAGAGAGTAATGTGTAATTACCTGCATGTTATCATTACTTGAGAGAAAGAGAAAGGAAGGCTTTCCACCCTCAAATAATCTTTCTTTTTTTTTCTTTCTTTCTTTTTATTGTTGACACTACTACAGATGACCCTATTACTCCTGCCCCTCCCCACTTTGCGAGTAATGGTTAATTTCTGAGCTGATGTCTTTTCAAAGCATATAGTCCTAGAAGAGCTGATATATTAAGTTCCAGTGCTATAATGTAATTGAATCTTCATTCTTACTTTTAACAGTGTTAAAGGGAGCAACGTAGGAAGAATGGGGAAGGGGCCAATAGAGGAGAAAAAAGCAAAATTACCGAAGAGGGAGGTTGTAGGATCAAAAACCAAATGCATATTGGCAAATTTGGATAAATATTTTCCATGCCATACTTACTAACATTAGTATAATGTGAAAGAATGAATTATCCTGTTAGAGCACAAATATTCCATTATTTCATTCAAACAATGGTATGTTAAGGCAAAGTAGCCTAACTATTCAAATACTGGGCAAGGCAACAGGCTGTTAACAACACTGTCACTACCTGGCTATGTGACCCTATCTATACAAGCCATTCATTCAGGTCCCTTTACTTATCTCTAAGGATTAATGGCATCAAGTTCTCATAATGTACTTGGCTCTTCAACTGAAAGGTATTACGAAAACGAATGCCAAGTACTGCTTTGATTTCACCTAGAAATTTTCCACTGTTATTAGAACCATATACATGTTTATATTGTGACCCGCAATTCTCTTTATATTAAAAAGGTTCAAGTTAATATCATCTGTCTGAATTTTAAATGAAGTGTTTCCTTTTACTTAAGGCTAGAAAGGTCCCGAATACAAATTTGATATCGCAGGAATTCAGGTCTGCAGCAGCTGTGCAGAGAAGCAGGTAAAGAAAAAGCATATTTGCCTAACCCTAAAAGTGACAATGAAAAGACCCTAGACTCTAGGGGCGGATTTAATGGCGGGCGCACCGGGCATGCCTCCTGGCGCCCGACTTCTAAAGGGCCCCGCAAAACCCCAACTTTACACTTTTTTCTAATGACACCAAGTTTGGTTTCATATGTGCAATTTTAATTACATACAAGTTTACAATTGGCGGTAAAACCTGATAGTATGTTTATATTCGCTTATTTTCATTATGTCATTACTATGCTCTATACTGTTCACATACTACGCTGCATAGTCCCTGTGCGGCTGGGCTACCCTCATCTGAGCAATAGAATCATATTTGCTACTTTGTACTTACAAAAGTTCTCCTCCAGTGCAGACTTAAGATATACACAAACACACAGGGATGTGAATTAGTTTGTGAATATGTACTTGTTTCATTTACGGTTTTAAAAATAGTTTTCTAAATAAATATTTTTATTTTCCCAGTCTCTCTTTTTTTTAAGGGGCCTGATATTTTCTTCTGAGCTTGGGGCCTCAACCAACCTTAATCCGTCTCTGCCCTAGAGCCAATCCTACAATGAGGAAGTCAGCACCGGTGCAGTCCGAACTGGTGGAGCCTAGTTAGTAATCCACAAATTTTATTATTCCTCAGTTCCTTCCGAGGCACATATAAATACCTATTATGTACAAATTATTATGCTGGGATCTCAGAAAGAGTTAAAAATAAGTGGCAAACACAGTATTGTTCTAATCATCAAGAAGTTCATAATCTAATTGGAACACTAGACATATCAGCTCATATATCTTTTTAAAAGTGAAGTAAAAATACAGGGAACAAATAATTTATTGGGCTATTAATTTTTTTGTGTGTTCTTATATTTTCCCTCCCATCCATTCCAAACAGGTTTCAAGGGAGTATTCCTAAGCAGAAAGAAGTTGTCTGACAGGAACTCTCTCTTAGACAACCCCAGTGGGCACCATTCACATTTCTTTTTTTCTTTTTATTTATTTATTTGTATGTTTGTTTGTTTGTTTACCCACTTATTTAGTTTTATCCTCACCTGAGGATACTTTCATCTGATTTTTTAGAGAGAAAGAGGAAGGAAGAGAGAGAAACATCGATGGACAGAAGCATAAATTGGTTGCTTTCGTATGCACCCAGACTGGGGATCCATGTGGGGGCAGGGATCTTATGTATCCAGATTGCCAGGGATTGCACCTCCCTGTGCTCAGATTGGGGATGAACCCCCAGCCTAGGCATGTGCCCTGACTGGGACTCAAACCCTCAGCCTTTCAGCTATGGGACGACACTCCAACCACTGAGCCATACTGGCCAGGCAATACCACTAACATTTTAAATAAAACCTCCTGGACCACAGCTCCTTAGAATGCAATGTCGAGTGTTATCTCTGGAATTGTGCCCAACAATCTGCCTTCCAGGTTTCTTGATTCTTGAGATTTTGCTAGGGGATTAAGGAGGTAAGGGCATCTGGGGAGCAAAGGAAAGAAAAAGAGAGAGAAGGAAGGAGGGGTTGTGGGTAGGTGGAATCAGAGAGAAAGAAAAAAACATACCTCAAACTGGAAAGTGACCTGTGAGCCAGCTGAATGTAAGAGCTTTGCCCAAAGAAGAGGTTAATAATTAACACATTGATTTCTTTCTTGGAGAATATGAATATGATAAAGAGAGAGGGTTAGGCAGTTGGCAGTAAAAACAGTAGCAAAAAAACCACACAAGAGAAGGCAGACCTCAGAAGTCATTAGACAACAGCAACCAGTAGAGGCAATAAGCAAGGGGAAACTGAGAAGCCAAGCTGAAAAGGCTTACAGAAGACAAAGTAGTTGCTTAGTAATGGTATGAGCAACAGGCCCAGGGGTTCATAGGAACTGAGTAAATTTTCTGTTGGAGCTCCAGGGTGAGGGGGCACAAATAAAGAAGAACAGATAATTGGCCAGGTCTTATTCTGGGAAATCCAGAATAACAACCCAGACTCAGAAACATGCATACAAGTGACTTTGTAGAAACTCAAAGAGAACTCAAGAACTAAAAGTTCATTTAGGTTCTAATTTAGTTCTAGCAACTGACTTATCTTCTCAGACTCCAAGTAGAAGGCTTTCATTGCTCCTTTAGTTGGGTGCAAATCTCTCTTCCTCCAAGCCTTATGAATATAGTTACAGTCCTGATCATCTGAAGAGTCAATCATATGTCAAGAGTTGCATCCTCTCAGAAGTCTTCCCTTATGCTATCCCCAGCCCACACTCACCCAAGATGAATTAGCTTCTCCCTTCTGTGGTTTTTTGCTACCTACCACAGCCTTATGTCAGACACAGTCTCATTATATGGTAATTGTATGTTTACTTGTAGATTCTTGTATCTACTTTCCCCATCCCTGGTTCCTAGTACTGCTCTTCCCTATATCTCCGACATATAGCACAGTCCCTACCATGAAGTAGCCAAACAATACTGTTTGTTAAATGGAGCTATTGAATTAGAGAGAGCTCCTTTTGTTTAGGCCAAGGAGGTGTGGAAAAGCAAAATGCCAGAAAAAGTGAAGGGGTTAATAAGAAAACTCAATAGCAGGAGCTGACAACTTAGTTAATTCATAGTTCAAATACACATCTCCATGACTCTACAAAAATTTCCCAAGCAGCCAATTTTGTCTGTTCACTTTGACAACTGGTGCTCTGATTCTCCAGTTTTAAAGGTACTTGAGCCAGTCTTAACCCTTTTAAGGAGGAGTCAGGTATGTTCTCCCTTTAGCCTCCAGTTTCTCATCTGAATTCAGATGCACATTCTTGGGTGGGCCGGGCTTGAGGTTCACTCTCAGGGAGATCCTCTGGGCTTCAGAGCTTAGAGTCCAGGATCCAAACCCCAGCCCTACCACCTGCCACCTTTGTAGCCTCAGGCAAGTTCTTCACCATTCTGAGCCTCAGCTTCCTAACTGGTAAAAATGGGGATAATAACAGCTTCCTCACACAGCTATACTGAGGGTTTGATGAAAAATATTTGTGAAAATACCTAGCACAATGCACACAGTAAGAACCAAATAAGCGTGTTTCCCTTTCTACTCCCCAGGAGGTGGAGAGGAGCAGGGAGGTCATAGGGTGATGGTGGACAAGGGCCCTGACAATGACAGGAGCCCTGAAACCAAAAGTGCCAGCAGCCTAGGGACCATGTGCCACCTCTTTAAAATCTGATAAAGCATAGGTCATGGTCACCCAAAGCCACACTGCACCTGAGGCAGCAGTCCTGGAAGATTCCTTGATCAGAGCATGGAAGGATTTTTTAAGCCCTACAAGGCTGAAATTGGGGCACAACAGATAGTGAGATAGGTACCATTGATGACAAGCAAAAGATCTTTGTCTATTCCAAGCAAAGAAAATTGCTGATTCATCAAATGCTTTCTCAGAAAGCTCTGGGACTGTACAGAAGTGTCTAACAGCAAACCCCTGCAAATCACAACCCCAGGACTGAAAAAGAAGAGAGGGGGGTTTGTGTTAATAATCAGTTGTGAAATCTCAGAATATTCAAACACATATCCATCCCTTCTGAGGTCCCTAAAGGAAGTCAAATGGGACTAGTTACTCTGATTTTCAGACACTTAAAAGACAAATAATATGGGGGTTCAGGGTCTATGCTTTCTGGCTGCTCTTGGAAGAGTTCTCTCAAATCAGTATTAAAACTGATGAAGTGGTACAGGGCCTGGGGATGACTTATGGCCACAGTGTGAGGGTGGCGGTGCGGGCAGGCTGGGGGTTGGACAACTAGAGGTCTGCATACCAGGCATGCACTATTTTCTTGCTGCTGGTTGCTGGATTCTGATGTAGGAACTGGTGACAAGAAGGTGACTTGGGAGCCTGAAATTCTGAGGATGGAAAGCCACATAAGACAATGTCAGAAGGACAGTGATGGAGTCCCCACCATCACCCCACCCCGAGTCTGTGGGGAAGGGACCACCAAACACAGATCAAGGGAACTGTTGGCAAACCTGGAAGGACAGAGCCTGCAGAGTTCTCTGTCTCAGGGAGGAGATTTCAAGCAGGTGACAGTTACTCATTGGAAGATCCAAAAAAGGGAAGCTGCCCAGGAGGGTAGTGATCAGGAGGAAGCCCAAGTTCTGAGTTCAAATCTCATATGTCAGAGACAGCATATAGAAAGGGAATCCCACCCATGTGAGACTTGCAGCAAAAGCTTCCCATTTAATTCGGATCTAATTAGATGTCAGATTTCTCATACTTGGAGAAACCTTACAAATGTGATCTGTGTGGAAAAGGCTTCAGCTAGAGATCCCACCTTGCTGAGCACCTGAGAGATCACACCAGAGAATGACTCTATGTATATAATGCTTGTGGGAAAGACTTCATTCACTAAGCAGATCTCATTGAACAACAGAAAGAAAGCACATGCAGAGGAAAAGCCATTCAATTGCACTCAGCGGGGGGAAGCATTCTGTCACTCAGATCAGATTCAACACCAGTGAGTTTATACCCAGGAGAGAACTTTTGAGTGCAAAGAATGTGGGAAAGGCTTCAGTCAGAGTTTGTTACTCATTTTACATCATAGAACTCACACAGGAGAAAGATTCTATGAATAGTGAATCTGGAAAATCCTTCTTTAGGAGCTCAAGCCTTATTCGACATTATCAGATCCACACAGAATATGAATGTAAGGAATATAGAAAGGTCTTTCCTCATTTCTCAGATCTCATCAAACTTCAAAGAATTTACACTGGAGAGAAAGCCCTTTGAATGTAATGAATGTGGGAAAGCCCTTATTCAGAGTTCAAAGCTTATCCAACATCAGAGGATTCGTATTGGAGAGAGGCCTTATGTTTGCAATGAGTGTGGGAAGCATTTCAGCCAGACATCAAACTTTATGCAGCATCAGAGAATTCACACCGAAGAGAAACTCTACAAATGTAATGAATGTGGGAAAGATTTCTTTCTGAGTTTATACCTTATTTGACATCAAAAAATTCACACTGGAGAGAAGGGATATGAATGTAAAGAGAGTGGGAAAATTTTTCTCCAGAAAGCCCATCCCACTGAACATCAGAAAACCCACACTAGGGACAGACCCTTTGAATGTAAGGACTGTGGGAAAGCTTTTATTAAGAGCTTCAAGCTTTTTCTACATCACATCATTCCTACTGGAGGAAAGCCCGGTGTGTGTAGTTACTGTGGGGCAGGGTTTATTTAGAATTTAAACTTTCTTCAACACCAGAAAATTCACACTGAAGAGAAACTCTAAGAATGTAGTCAGTATGAAAAAGATTTCAACTCTACCCCAAACTTTTAAAACAATCAAAGTGTTCAACAAAAGGGGCTTCCCTTTAGAAAGACCCTCACACATTTGGGTGAGAAGTCTGTGGGTCAGAGGGAACATACAGATAATTTATGAAGTTATTATTCTCCAACTCAGTGAGTGATGTATGGAAGGGCATGGCATGAGCCCTAATTCACATGGTGTTGGATGTGTCAGTATTTCCAAAGTCACGGGTGGGGCTGCTTTAGCAGTGCTGGACTTCTGTTCTCTTCTACAGCTAGGAAAACATGTCCTCAGGAGAACCACATGACTGGGTAACTGACTTAGAGATGGAACAATTTGAGGGGAGGAAGTAGGTCTCAAGAGAAAGTTTCTATATTTTATTGCACAATTATAATGCATCTCTGAGTTAAATAAATCCCTTTTAAAGAGAAAACCCAACTGACAAAGTTAGTTAGCTCATGATGTACTCTGAATAGGCTACGTGGCAGGCAGGGGATGGGGTATGGCAGGATGGGGGAGAATTCCAAAACAAGATGATCTCCTTAGCCAAATTTTTATGACTGAAAATGTCCCAACTGTCACTGCTCACTGCCTAATCTATCAAGTTTATTATCAGGTGGAAAAGTAGCTAAATAATTACAGCTCTTCTGCAACCAGTGTCTCCCACCCCATGAAAGAATACTTTTTAATTGAATAGACTACCCAATCTATTTTTGAAGGCAAATGACTCATGACTAGATACCCCTTTCCACTATAGTTGGTAAAAGTCATTTTATGATTTCAAATCCTCTCAGAGATATCGGAGTAAGGCTTCAATTTTTCTTTCTGTGTCAAAAACACTCTTTCTGAGTATAAACAACCCAATTAAAAAATGGACAAAGAATCTGAATAGACACTTCTATAATAACGACATATAGATGGCCAATAGACATATGAAAAGATGCTCAATGTCACTAATCATCAGAGAAATGCAAATTATTATAAAACCACAATGAGATACCATCTCACACCTCTCAGAGTGACTATCATCGATAAATCAACAAACAAGTGCTGGTGAGGATGTGGAGAAAGGGGAACCCTCTTGTACTGTTGGTGGGAATACAGATTGATGCGGCCACTATGGAAAGCAGTATAGAGATAACTCAAAAAATTGAAAATGGATCTGCCTTTTGACCAAGGGATCCCACTTCTGGGAATATATTTGAAGGAACCCAAAACACTAATTCAAAAGAAAATAAACAACCCTATATTCATTGCAGCATTATTTACAGTCACCAAGATATGGAAGCACCCCAAGTGTCCATCAATAGATGAATGGATAAAACTCCTATGGGATATTCAGACAATTTAATCCTACTTGACCATAAAAAAGATGAAAATTTTATCCTTTGCAACAGTATGGATGGAACTGAAGAACATTATGCTAAGTGAAATAAACCAGTCAGAGAAAGATAAATACCATATGATTTCATTCATATGTGGAATGGACCCCAGGATGGGCAGTGAGACTCCTCACTCTGAAAAATAAACATTCTGCCCAGCAGTTTGCCCTTCCCTTCCCCTATAAGCCTTGATACAAGGGCAGATAAAGTGCTTCCCAGACAAGGTAAAGCTAAAGGAGTACAGTATCACCAAGCCATTATTATATGAAATGTTAAAGGGACTTATTTAAGAAAAAGAAGATCAAAACTATGAACAGTAAAATGACAACAAACTCACAGCTATCAACAACAGAACCTAAAAAGCATAATTAATAAAATATGCAAAAAATAGGTGTCAAATTGTACCAAATGCTTTTTTTCTTCTTTAATGTAATTATATATTATCTTTAACTTGAATATAATTACTTGCATTAATGTATGCTGAATTTTGAATTAGCTTTGAATCATCAGATAAATCCTACATGGTTATGACTTTTTATATTCAATTTGCTAATACTTAGGATTTCTGTGCCTGTGTTTATAAACAAGTGCTTTCCTTGTGTAGTTTTAATATCCAGGCCATGTCAGCCCCAATTTAAATGAATTAGAAAACTTTCTATTTTTCTCATACTTTCAATTAATTAATTAATATATAAGGGAATTATTTGTTCCTTTCTTGTAGAACCATCTGTGTTTGGTGACCTTTCAAGAGAAAGAGGTTTGACCACCTTTTCAATGTACTCTTGTTTTTGTTGTTGTTAATTCTTCTCATATAAGTATCTCCTCTTGGATGACTGTTGGTGATTTACATCTTCTAGAAACCCTTTAGTCTAGGTTTTTATAATTTATTTGCTTAAATTTAGTATTTACATCACTCATACTTTTTAGAATATACTCCAAGTCTATAATTATGTCTCCTTTTCATTTCTAATGTTGATAGTCTCTCTCTCTGTGTGTCATTCTAGACTTCTGACATTGTTGATTCTTTTGAAAGAATTTAATTTTAATTTTATGCAAATTATCTCTGCTTTCTATTTCATTCATTTGTGTTTTTTTCTTTAGTAACATTTTTCTTTTATATATTATATTTTCCCTACATTAGCTTCTTGAGCTGTATACATGATTTACTTCTACTCAATCTTTTATTATTTTCTATTACATGCATGTATTTTCTCTGAGACTATGTAGATTTTGATTTATATCGTTATCATTGTCCCTCTTGTTGCAGTGGTTAAACATACTGGCTTTGGACCATACTATCTAAGTTGAAATCACAGCTCCATCACTTATTGATTCTGTGCCCTTGGGCAGATTATTTAACAGAGCTTTGTTTTCCTCATCTGTGAAATGAAATGATAATGAAATCAACTCCTCAGGATTATTGTAATAATAAAATGAAATAATCCATATAGATCACTTAGTACAATGCTTGTTATATAGTGATGTTTAATAAATTTTAGGTATTGTTATTTCTAAATAATTTAAACTTTAAGTTCTTTTTTATTAAAGTTATTCAAAGTTAAAAGTTATTTAAAGGGGTACTTTTTTAATTTCCAAGTTTATAAAAATTGAATATTTTTGTTTAGTCCAAATTTTATTGCACTGTTAAAAAAATTTGACCTTAATGATTTCTTATCTGGAAAATTGTTAACATTTGTGTGTGTGTGTGTGTGTGGTTAGCAGCTAGTTAATGTTGCATGTGTTTGAAGAGATTATGCACTCACTGTTTATTGCATAAAAGTCCTTTATAGCTATTTAATCAGGCTTCTCTATTGTTATTCAAGTCCGCTCTACCCTCACTTACTTTTTTCTACTCGATCTGTCAATTTCTGAAATACTTTGAAGTCTTCTAAATGGCTGTGTATTTTCATACCTACTTGTATTTCTATCAGTTTTTACACTGTAAGTTACATCACCGTGTTATTATTAGGTTTGTAAATATTCATTATTAATAGAAATTATGGAATTGCATCTTTCATCAGTATGAATGTTCCTTATTTTGTCAAATTTTCTTAATACTAAATTACTTTTTATCTAAAGTTAATGTTACCACACATATCCAGTTTTAGCTAATATATCTTTGTATGTTCTTTCTTTTTTCCCAGCCTTCTTCTTAGATGTATTTCTGGTAAATAGTTTATAACTAGATATGTTGTTATTCTTGTTTTACCAAATTTGAGATTTTTTTCTCTTTTTTGAAGAAACTGGGAAGACCAGGGAAGTGCAGAAGCCTGGGAGCTGCGCTCCCGCCGTGGGCGCCACGTCCAGCAATATTCCAGAGGAACTCAATGAAAAGGTGTGTTGGCCTCCTCTTGGGTCTGGAACTTTGGCTTAATTATTGAGAAATCATTTGTATGATCAGATGAACACTGGCTGGAGTTAAGTCTTGTAGCCATGGGTGGTTGCATGAACCCACTTCATAGCGACCTGTTGGGTGCGGATCGCACAAGAGACTCTAGGGGGAGTCCCGTGAGTGCTGGCCTGGCGCCTGCGGGCAGCGGGTTGGTGTGCAAAGAGATTTTAAAGTGCCCAGAAGATTCCCCCTGAGAGGTTTGGGGGCTGAAACTCAGACTGGGCCCACTGGCAGAGCTGAGAGTAAGCCAGGTGGGGTATGGCTCTAAGAGGCACAAAGCAACGTTTCTTTTGTTTGTTAGTTTGTTTTTGCCCACCCGGGAGGAATGGCGGGAGGCGCGGCAAGGTTCTTAAGGGGAGTGTAGGAGCGCGCACTTTCTCCAGGCTCCAGCAGAGGTAGGGCGAAGTGGACTAGAGACGCTTCAAGAGAGATTCGGGCGGTGGTGTCAGTGAAAGAGAGCTGGGAGACAGAAGAACAGACTCCAGGGCAGACTCATCCCCACTGCTGCAGGAGAAATCATTTAAACAGACCACTCCCCTCCAAGTGGCAACAGCCAGAGTGGAAACAGTAGCCCCAACAGAAGAAAGTATTTGGACCTGCTCCATGGTGCTTAAGTCTGACTATGGATTACTAAGCAACTAGAATAAAAAGCGAAAGAGGAAGACACAGGCAGAGGAGCACCAATAGTCGTGATCAGGCTGCCTAGATCCAGACTTAGACACAAGCTGATGTCAACAGGGGCGGATCCAGAAAGAGAAGAATGGGAAAAATCTAGATTCTACGGAGACAAATTCCACTGTGATCTACAGGAGATACATTTGTCTCCTGTATATCCTTTCAACCGTCATTTTTTTTGTTCTCCCAGTCTATGCATTATAAGTAACTAGTCTTTATATTATAGTTTATTTCAGATCTCATATTTTGCTCCTCCCCTTTCTTAATTTTACCATCTGATTTCTTCCTATTTTTTGTTTTAAATTCTATCTTTTCTCTTACTACAACTTGTTTCCAATCTGCACTCATTATTTCTCATCTCCCCAGTCTCTCCATACCATTTTTCTTGTCATAAGTCACTTCACGTTCTTTTTCCCATCATAAAATACACTTATTCTCTCTTCACCTTGATCAGTATGTGACATTCCTGCCATTTTATTCATAGATCTTCACTATTCTGGTATTTCAAATCTCAAATCTTATCATGCTGTTCTCCTAACCCATTTGTACCCTCTTCCAGCCCTTTCCTTCTCTTATTTTAAATTTGAATTTTACCTGTGTTAGCCTTGTTTTCATTCTTCACTCTGAGTATTCCTTCTCCATCATCTCAAAATCACTTCCCTTTCTGCCAGACATCTCTTAAGCTTCTCTTTCTTTCTTTTTTACCTCTTACTCCCAACCCACCTATATTAATCTTAGCTCATAGGTTATTGATAGTGCTGTGGTGAAACTTTTTCTCTAATTTGGTGCCTAGTTTTTCTGCTTATTCATCTTCCTTATTTGTGTGTGTGTGTGTGTGTGTGTGTGTTCTCTCAACTTCTGTTTAAACCTAATACTACATGTTTCCCCTCTCTTAATTTATTCTGCCTTCTTCCTTCCCTTTTTTATATACGATATAAATTTTACCTTCTCTCTTTGCCTTGTCCATACTCACTACTATTATTGCTCCTCCTCTTCCCCTCTCAAAAATTATTTTTCTTTCAGTTAGTCAACTCTTATTTGCTTTTTCTTTCCTATAATAGCCTTAATCTCTTTATATCCTTATTAATACTGGCTCATTTGCAGTTGATACATTGATTGAGGATGGGGGATATCTTTGTGGGTGTGGGATTCTTGCCCAGACAGGTGGTTTTGTTTTAGCAGCAGCTCAACAACTGTTTCCAAGATGAGGTGGGTGGAGTGACTCTAGTCAGCTAGCTGGAGGAAAGGACCCACCAAAGAGCGATACAACAACAACCAAAACCAAAATACTACCAGACAGTCCAAATAAATGGCATAAAAGGCATCCGAAGAGCATCAAGCTCAGGAGATCAAGGAGTCTGCACCACTGAATCCCATAGGACGCCTACCACAGAAAGTCAAAACACAAAAGCAGGAAGTTAAAGCAGATCAATCTAAGAAGCAGAAACAAACATGAAGAGCCACATAAAATGGGGAGATGAAGAAACAACTTGATAGCCTCCTGTGTAGTGTGGACATTTTAACGATGTTGATCCTTCCCATCCATGAACATGGTTTACGCTTCCATTTATTTGTATCTTTCTTAATTTCTTCAGTGTTCTGTAGTTTTTCGAGTACAAGTCTTTTCCCTCCTTGGTTAAGTTTATTCCTAAGTATTTTATATTTCTTTTTTGCTATAGTAAATGGGATTTTTTTTCTAGGTTCTATCTCTGATATTTTATTGTTGATGTAAAGAAATGCCTCTGATTTCTGAATATTGACTTTGTTCCCTGCTATTTTGCCAAATTCATTTATTAGGTCAAGTAGTTTTTTGACGGAGTCTGTAGGGTTTTCTATGTACACTATCATCTCATCTGCAAATAATGAGTTTTACTTCCTCTTTTCCAATTCAGATACCTTTTATTTCTTTTTCTTGTCTGATCACTGTGGCTAGGACTTCCAAAACTATGTTGAATAGGAGTGGAGAGAATGGACATCCTTGTCTTGTTCCTGATCTCAGGGGGAATGTTTTCAGTTTTTGCCCTTTGAGTATGATGCTGGCTTTAGGTTTCTTGTATATGGCTTTTATTATGTTGAGGTATGCTCCCTCTATTCACACTTTGCTGAGTGTTTTTATCATAAATGATAAATGCTTTTTCAAATCTATTTTATCAAATGATTTTTCAGCATCTATTGATATGATAATGTGATTTTTGCCTTTCATTTTATGTGGTGTATTACATTTATTGATTTGTGAGTATTAAACCACTCCTGCATTTGTGGGATGAATCCCACTTGATCGTGGTGTATGATCTTTTTAATGTGTTGCTGAACCAGGTTTGCCAATATTTTGTTGAGGATTTTAGCATCTGTGTTCATCAGCAATATTGGCCTGTAGTTTTCTTTCTTTGTTGTGTCTTGACTTGGTTGTGGAATTAAAATAATACCAGCCTCATAGAAAGAATTTGAGAGTTTTCCCTCTTCTTGAATTTTTTGAAGTAGTTTGAGAAGGATAGGAGTTAGTTCTTCCCTAAATGTTTCATAAAATTTGCCTTTTAAGACATCCAGTCCAGGGATTCTGTGTGCTGGGAGTTTTTTATTACTACTTCAATTTCACTAGTTGTTATTGGTCTATTCAGGCTTTCTGCTTCTTCTTGATTCAGTTTTGGAAGGTTATATGTTCCAAAAGATTTGCCCATTTCATCTAGGTTGTCAAATTTCTTGTCATACAGTTGCTTGTAGTAATTTCTTACAATCCTTTGTATTTCTGTGGTATTGGTGGTGATTTCTCCTCTTTTGTTTCTGATTTTATTTATTTGCATCCTCTCTCTTTTTTTCTTGATGAGTCTGGTTAACTGCTTGTCAATTCTGTTTATCTTTTCAGAGAACCAGCTCCTGCTTCTATTGATCTTTTAACTTATTAGTTTAGTCTCTGTGTCATTTAATTCTGCTCTGATCTTAATGATTTCCTTCCTTCTACCAGCTCTGGGCTTTGTTTGTTGTTGTGCCTCTAGTTCTTATAGTTGTAGGGTTAGATTTTTTATTTGAGATTCTACTACCCTTTTTAGGCAGGCCTGTATTGCTATGAAGTTCCCCCTCAGGACTGCCTTCTTTGTGTCCCATAGGTTTTGGCCTGTCGTATGTTCATTTTCATTTGATTCCAGAAACTTTTTGATTTTTTCTTTGATGTCATTGTTAACCCATTCATTATTTAATAGCATGCTATTCATTCTCCATGAATTTGAATGTTTTTGAGTTTTTTCCCCTTGAGATTGGTTTCCAGTTTCAAGCCATTGTGATATGAGAAAATGCTTGATGTAATTTCAATTTTCTTGAATTTTTTGAAGCTTGTTTTGTGTCCTACCATGTAGTCTATCTTTGAAAATGTTCCATGTGCACTTGAAAAGAATATTTTGCTTCTTTGGGGTGAAAGGTTCTATATATATTAATTAAGTTCATTTGATCTAGAATGTTGTTCGATGCCTTAATATCCTTGGTGTTTCTTTGCTTCTAAGATCTGTCCATTGTTGACAATGGGGTGTTAAATTCCAGTACTATGAGTGTGTTGCTGTCAATATCCTCCTTGAAGTCTTCCAAGATTTTTCTTATATATTTGGGTGCTCCTATGTTGGGTGTATATATGTTTACCAGGGTTATATCTTCTTGATGCATTGTTCCCTTAAGTATTATGAAATGTCCTTCTTTGTCTCTTATTATGGCCTATGAAATCTATTTTGTCTGATATAAGTATTGCTACCCCAGCTTTTTTATCATGTCCATCTGCTTGAAATACTTTTTTCCATCCCTTCACTTTAAGTCTGTGTAGATCTTTTGTTCTGATCTACAAAATCTTCTAATTCCTTATTGATTTTTCGGTCTAATTGTTTTATTGATCACAGAAAGAAAAATGTTGAAATTGCCAACCATAATTTTGGATTTGTCTATATTTTTTCAATTCTACCAGATTTTGCTTTGTGTATTCTCAAGATCTGTTTTCAATACATGTGCACTTTGTGTGTGTGTGTGTGTGTGTGTGTGTATTCTTGGTGAATTGATCCTTTTGTCATTATGTAATTTCCCTCTTTATCTCAGGAAATATTCCTGTTCTGAAGTCCAATTTTCTGGTATTAATATTGCCACTCCATCTAGCTTTCTTTTGATTAGTATTTGTATGGGGTCCACAAATTTCCAATCTGTCATGCCAGCCTCTGCAACTACCCAAAGATCCACTGGTTTTCTTCCAACCACATTTGTCCCTTTATCAGCACCAAGTCCAATCCTTAATCCAAGCTCAGAATTAGCCAATATTCTCAGGGAAGCATATTGTTTGCTAGCATAAGCTTATTAGAAAGGATCCTCTCCTCTCTGGAATATTATCCAGTCCTTTTTGCTTTCACATCACTTTGATACCTTTAACATGTGATTTTTATCATTTATCCATTTTTTCTAATTCTTTAATTTGGAACATTGATCTGGAGCAAGCAACCTATTGAATTCTACCCTATATATATAGATGTAATTTAAGGAAAAGAACCTGTGTACAAAATTACCAGTAACAGAGATAACCATAACCATTGGGTTTAACTATAATTCTAGAGAGAAATCCAAACTTAAAACCAAATTTCACAGACTCTAGCCCTAATCAAGAGCAAATAGTATATGTGCTGCTGAAGCAAGCACAAGAAGAGTAAATGGTAAGTCAAGCATAAGTAAAATCCTCTACTTAGTTAAATAATTCTTGGACAGAGCCATTAGTGTTTTGGTGTTATATTTAAAAGGTAGGTACTCATCTTGTTACCATGTTTTCAAGTATCACAACATTTTTCTTAACAGAAATATATTAAGTAAACATCTCAGAAATATTAAGTGTGTGTACAATAAAGTAGCAGGTGTGGTAAGACTATAAGGATTAAGAGAGAATTTGAAGACATTTTTTCCTTATGATTCTTGCTAACAACTTTAGCTGGCCTTGTGGAAAGAGCCTTTGTTGCCAGGGAAATGAAATATGTTATTTATTTTATTGTTAAGCCCTCACATAGTATAAGCCTTGAAAAATACATATGTTCTCATGCAGGAATAATTTTACCAGAGAGATAACCCTCCTCCTATCTTCTGAACATTTTACCCAATGACAAAGATTGGAGGGATACTGGCAGATGTAATATCTGTGTATAAGCAATAAATTACATGAGCCAAGTAAAATAATGTATGGATGTGGTTGCTACAAATAAAAGCAAGCTTATGCCTATTCTATCCATTTTCAAACAAATTTATAAGAAAGGGAAACTTCATCCACAACAAAGATACAAAAGGACATAACTCCAACAGGACATTTTTTAATTTCAGGGATTGATGTCCTGAAGAAAGTTATCTGAAGAGGGACATAACAGAATTGTTGGAGCTGGGAATAATGTCCACATCTTTCAGTCTGAATCATTTAAATTCCCAACGCAGATTTTATGCCTAAGAATGATCATTAATTAGAAAAACCAATGTTATCTCAAAGCCAGATGAATAACTAATGCTGGCATAGATCTATTGCAACCAAAGATTTGTATTGGGTCATCAGCAAGTGAATTACCTAAGCATAGTTGGTCTTTATTGCTTCAGGGGGACTTAATGAGTTCAAGATCCTTCCTTTTGAATTCAAAGGTACTCCAGAGTTTTAAAAATTATTGGTAAGAAAGTTATTGTGTGTTATAGAAACCTTGTATTGAAGGGGCTGAATGACCACTCTCACTACTGTTACTTAATATCACATTGGAAGTTTTGGTTAGTGAATAAAGACAAATCAGAAATAAATAAACCCTCATTATTTGCAAATTATATTATTGAACATCAAGAAATTTCATTAGAATTTCCAAAAATCATTGGATTTAATATTGGGTTGGCCAAAAAGTCTGATTGGTTTTTCCATAAATGGCTCCAGTAAGCACTTAGTTGTCTTTAACTTCATTCGAAACAATTTTGTTAGATTGTATTGCAATAGCTGTCATATCAGCATACCTTAAAAAATAACATCAAATTGGTAAATTTTTGTGTAGCCCTGTTAATACTGAATATGGGAGAAAGTATGCAACATTTTCTATGTATTATGCTTTATTATTTCAAGAAAGCTAAAAATGCAACTGAAATGCAAAAAAAAAAAAAAAAAGATTTGTACAGTGTATGGACAAGGTGCTGTGCTCGATTGAACATGTCAAAAGTGGTTTGTGAAGTGTCATGCTGGAGATTTCTCACTGGATGATGCTCCATGATCGGGTAGACCATTTGAAGTTGATAATGATCAACTCGAGATATTAACTGAGAACAATCAGCATTATACCAAATGGGAGATAGCCAACATATTTAAAATATCCAAATCAATAATGTTATTGGTGAAAATAAAACAATATGTCTTTTATTTTATTGAAGAACTAAACGTACTTTTCTGGCCAACCCAGTATGATGTCATCAAAGCACTGGATACAAGAAAAATGTGCAGGTAGCCCCTGTATAACATGGTTGTTAGGTTCCTAACAAATGCTGTGTTATGTGAATCTGTGTTATATGAAACAAAGAACTAGTACAAAAAGGGGGTTAGGTTCCAAAAATTAAAGGAAATACTATTATATTTTTATAATTAAGAGAAACATCTTTATTAAAGCAATTTTCATCAAAAGTGTTACATATTAATGTGAATTAAGTAATGTTTTCTTCATCATCACTACTAACCTCCATTAACTGAATGAATTTTCTTTTTGACAAGATATTCTCATCCTCTGAACTTTCTTCAGCATTATCTTGATTTCTATGCTCTACTTTTTTCAAAATATCTGTTATTTTAGATTGCTTGCTTTTAGCTGAGAGATCTTTATAAATTTTGTTATACGGTGCTAAGCACTTTTGAAGTTCACTCTTAAACTTTGTGCTCCTTTCAGTGCAAGGATCTTCATTAAAGAAATATGACACTAACTGTTCGGCTAACTCTAGGCCTTTCTTTATGCTTTTTAGAGTAAACTGTTTAACTTCTTCATTTTCATCAGTGCTACCCTCCCCTAAGTTATCTTGGCATATGCCAGATGTCATTTCTGTTGGGACCCCCGACCCGCAGAGATCCCCTTGTGTCGTGGATGAAATGAAGACTTCCTAGGCAGCTTGTGTTAGGGGAGAGAAAGGTGGAAAATGTCTGAGAGACAAATGCCTTGGTTGCCTTCCTCAAGGTCTTTTATTGAGTGCAGTAAGCTTAAGGGCATATAGCATGCACATAAAGCTCATCAAACAGTGCTGCTTACAAAAAACAGATATTGTTCAAGGATAACAATTGAAGGAACATTGAGATCTCCCTCAGGTCAGGGTGTGTTGGACCAAAGACTTCAGGTGGCCGTAAAATAGGGAGAGTGAGTTCATTTTGAGTTAAAGTTAAAACATCTGCTGCTGGTACAGTAAAGCGATCAGGTGAGTTAAAAGAATAGGGGAAGCTTCAAAGGACATAAAGCATTTTTTCATGGCCTGATTCCCACCAGGGCCCACTGGCTATAGCACTGAGGCACATATGCACTCAGCTTTTCCCGGTTTTCCAGTCAGGTCTTACAGGCTTCATTTCCTTTGCCTGGCCTGCATGGGGCTCCAAGTCTTGATACTTTCCTGGGGGACCCTGAAAATTTCCACCAAAATTGCTTCATCAGTTTCTTCTTCTACCAGCAATTCTTAGATATCTTCTACAGTCATATCACGTTAGAGCAAAACTGTGTTATAGAAGTATCATGTTATACAGGGGGTTTCCCCAATTCTCTAAATGTGTTAGAGCAAAGCCGCGTTATAGAAGTACTGTGTTATATGGGGGATACCTGTATACAGAAATGTTTAAGGAAGAAAATATCACAAGCTAATACCTGAAAGGTGGTTAAGAGTTATCAAGATGAAGGGGGCAAGGTGGGGATGGGTGGGAGGGGGAGGACTAAAGCAGATGAAGGTATTGTTTCCATCCAAAGGAAATTCCTAGGCAAGGCCTAGGGACAAAGGAAGCACTTGATGGCTTGGAAGTAAGGAAATTCAAGATGCTTGTTAGTGTGTGTAGGATTTGATGCAATTCCAGACAATAATTCAATGGGATGTTTTGGAACTTCACTACTTCTCTTAAAGTTTTTTTTTTTTCTTCCTGGAAATGGAGTGTACTATTATAATGAAAATTAAAGGGAAAAAAGAGTTTGAGAACTGAATATGTGGTTTGAACCAATTTCTCTAAAAATTGGGAATACAGAAATAGACATTATATATATTCTTATAATAAATATATGCACTGACAATTTCTGGAAGACTACAACTAAAAAGATGTCATCGATGGCCCCAGAGGAGCATAACTGAGATTTTGAAGGGGACACTGGGGGCAGGAGCATGGGAGGGGGTCTTTTCTGTTTGCTTTTGCATTATTTCTATGACCATGTTGTGCTATTGTAATTTTTAAAGTTCTTTCAATTAGCAAATAATTCTCCCTGAAAATATTTCTAGATTTGAAAACTGTCTAGCAAGTATTGTTCCTACTAGGATTAAAGCATATTGTGACATACAAACACCTTTGATGAATAAAGGATATATCACTAAGCAATGGAAAAAGAAGGAGTTATTCGATAAATTAATTTGAAGCAATTGTTTAGTTTGGAAAAAAATCATATAGATTCTCACTTCACATCAAACATCAAAATAAATTCCAAATGGTTTCAATTAAATATATAAAAAAAATCAAAACAGGAAAAATAGAAGTAAATATTTTTCAACTTTTGGAAGAAGACAGCAGAAAAGCAAGAGAAACAGGGAAGTATTTAACCATATGAATATTTAAAATTTCTATATATCCCCAAAGACAAACCACAACTAAAATTAAGAGACACACTTCTGGCCAAGATGGAGGCCTGGACTGACACGCTCTGTCTCCTTCCACAACTAAGAAGGAATACAACTACTGCAAAACCAGAAATAACCAGAAGTTCCAGAAAAGAAAGCTACAAGGAAGTCCAACATATGAAGTTATAAACAAGTGGTGCTTGTCCAGACGGGTAGGAGGGGCGAAGCCAGGGTGGAGAGGTCAAGCTGTGCTGGTGGCAGCAGCTGCGGTGACAGGTGGGCGGCAGGCGGCAGGACTGCAGTAAGCACTGACACCCATATTCAAGGGGAGGTAAGAAGCGCCTGGGGAGCACCCCCAGCTGCAGACCAAACCCATCAGTTCACGATGCCCAACTGGGGAAGGCGAACCCCCATTGCTTTGGACTGTGAGGGCTGGAGGGCATGGGGATGGAGGAGGAGGCTCCCGGGTCTCAGTGGAGAGTGAAGGGCAGGAATCCATCTTGGACCCCTGTGCCCACACAAAGCACCACAGTGTGGTGAGAAGGGTCGCCCGGTAGTGACGAATGCATAGGGCTCCACTCCCTATAGCGTAGAAAGTGTGACAGCCCCGCCCAGGAAGGGGAGGTAAACACAAACTGTCAGGATGGCAGGGATCATGATAGAGATCCCAATCATGCAGCTGACCATACAGCAAATATATGATCTATCAGACTAGCAGATAGATAATCTTTCTGAGGCTCAGTTCAGAGCTATAGTCATAAGGCAGCTTACAGACCTAACAGCGGATCTTAAGACAGGGAAGGAATGAAGGCTAGTCCTGCTGAAATGAATGAAACACATACGAAACAAGTGGTGAGGGAAGGAAAAGCAGGGATCAAGTCAACAAATTGGAACATAGGGAAGGAACAGTCAACCAGTGCAGAAAGAGCAAGTGAAAAGTGAGGAAAATGAAAATAGGGTCAGAAACCTATGGGAGAGCTGTAAGCAAGCCAACATCCGGATCATAGGGTTGCCAGAAAGTGAAGAAGAAAAACTAGAAATTGAAAAATTATGTGAAAAAATAATGAAGCAGAACTTCCCTAATTTGGAGAAAGAAATAGACTTACAGGTCCAGGAAGCACAGAGAGTTCCAAAAAAGCTGGACCCAGGGAGAAACACACCAAAACACATTATAATCAAAATGTCAAAAATTAAGGATAAAGAGAGAATCTTAAAAGCAGCAAGAGAGAAGAAGAGAATTACGTACAAAGGGGTCCCAATAAAGCTATCAGATGATTTCTCAAAGGAGACTCTGCAGGCAAAAAGGGACTGGCAAGAAATATTCAAAATAATGAAAAGCAAAAGCCTACAGCCACCATTACTCTATCCAGGGAAGCTGTCATTCAGAACAGAAGGGCAGAGAAAGTGCTTCCAGGACAAAGTAAAACTGAAGGAGTTCATCAGATCCAAACCATTGTTATGTGAGGTGTTAAAGGGACTTGTTTAGGAGAAGGAGGATCAAAACTATGAACATTAAAATGAAAACTATCACAATAACCAACAACAGAAGCTAGGGAATCGAAACAAAGGAAAACTAAGTAGGCAACGAGAGTGGAAAAAGAATTATAAGTATGGGGAACATATTGGGGGGAGGTCAGCGGGGAGGGGTAAGGGGGTAAGGGAAGGAGATGGTGCAGGAATTTAGAAGCATAGTAGGAGGGAGTGGAGTAGATAGGAAGATGTTGAGAAGAACATATGCACAACCAATGGGTATGAACTAAGTAGGGGGACAACTGGAAGGAGAGGGTCACTGGGTGGAGGGGAACAAAGGGAAAAGAAATTGGGACAACTGTAACAGCATAATCAACAAAACATATTTTTTTAAAAATTAAGAGTCAGATCTAAACCTGATTGTACAGACACAAATTTGGAAAAATACTGAAACTTGATATACAAATGAAATTAATTCACAGAAGAGAAAATATGTCTTCAATAAACATGAGGAATGTCCAATCTTGATATAATAGTAATCAGAAAAATGAAAATTCAAATGACTTCTTGGTTTTAACTATAATTAACAGATTTTTAAATGTTGGTGGAGTGATTCCTAATATCGGTAAGATGCCTACATTTGTTGCTGATGAAAATGATTTACATTTGTACCAATTTATGGTATAAATGTTTTAGGAAGTATTTTGGCAATATGTATGATGGCCCTAAAATTGCTTTTTTTTATTTTTCTTTTTGCCATAGTAATTATACTTGAATCTACATTAAGTAAATAATCTTAAATATGAAAAAAAAACTTTATGAATAAAATTTTGTTTATGTGTTATTTAAAATGGTCTCCAGCAATAAAAGAATGACTAAGTTATGTCATCATCTACATAGAATATAGTATTCCTATTCTACCAAGTATATGTGCTTAGAATGCAAAAATGCCTATGTTATGCAATACTAAGTAGAAGGAAGCAATATAAAATTATATTTACTAAATAATTATTACTGGGTTAAATAAAAAACATATAGAAAAAAGATGGCAAGGAAACGTAATGCTTTAAAATAAAAAAAAAAGACAAAATTTAAAATTTAAATATTTATACTACCAACATAGTTTTTATCCTTTTCTCTAAATTTTCTTTTAACTTAAAAGAATTTAATTGAAAATAGAATAATGTTGAAATTTTATTTAGTATATTTCTTTCATATTAAACATCATACTTAATGATAAAATTTTGAAAGTTTTTTGTCTTTAAGATCAGGAACAAGGATGCTCACTATCTTAATTTTACTCACTTCTACATACTTATTTTTTGCTGTCTATTATTTGGCAAAAGTTTGCTTTAAATATTTTTAGACTATTATTATTAGAACTACGGAAATTTAAAATGCTTGTACCTTCCTGGTGGACTACACCTTTTTCATTATTGTGGGGAAAATGGAGTTAGTCAGACTCCGTCACCCAGATGTCTGGCATGAATGGCTCCTCAGCCCCAGTTAGAGACTCCCATGTGCAGAGCACTTGCCATTATATAACCAATGATGTCATATTCTGGCACACAGCAGGCTTCGTGTACACTTAGTATATTAGGGTGCCGGGACTTCCCACTGAGGGAGAGAGAGCACGCACAGAGAGGGACAGAGAAGGAGCAGAGCAGATAGAGAAGCAGAGAGCAGAAGACGGAGTGCGCAAGCGCGAATGCGCAGTGTCCCAGTACCTGGAATAAGGCATGTCAGATATCCCCTTGGTTTTGTGTCTTTTCTTCCAGTTGCCCGAACCTAGATTGAACCTGCCTGGCCTTGAGTGTTTGCAGAACAATTATGAAGTGATCTCTTTAACTCTAATAATTCTTTCCATGTTTGCATTTATTTGTTTGATTTAATGTAGCAACAGCTACACCAGCTTTTTAGTACTTGCATGGTTTATCTATTTCCACTCTTTTATTTGAATTTTATTGTATTAGATGTGTTTCTTATAAACACTATATAGTTATATTGTGTTATTTTACCCAGGTTGAATCTACATCTTTTTCCTAAAGTTCCCCATTAGGCGATTTCAGGCCTATTTGGATTTAAACCCATCATCTTATTCTGTGATTTTCTCATGTTCTGCCCTTTCTCTTTCTTTTTCTCTCCTTTCTTGCCTTCTTTTTATTGCTTTTAAAAATATTTTAATATTATATCTTTTCTAGTTTGAAATTTATAGATTAGGCTTATTTTCTCTTAATGGTGAAACTAGAAATTTAAAAATTTATCGAAGTGTAATCACTACTTTTACTCTCCTTCAGCACAGCATGTGTTTCTTAGAACACATGAACTTCATTTTCCAACCTTCACTTATATGTTTTTGAATTTTAAAATCCTATGTTGTAATTTTCTATTATTTCACAAAACAGTATTGTTTCTCTTTTATTAAGTTATTGTTTGTTTAGATTTACCCATGTACATACACCTTTTTTGTTCTTTTTACCTCCTTGTAGCTCAAACCTTCCATTTGAGATTACTTTCCTTTTGCCTAAAGTACACCCTTTAGAATTTGCCTGAAGTCTCAAAAATGTTTTCTCTCAATACATGGAATCCTAGGTTGGCAATTACTTCTTTTAAGGACATTTGAAGAACCCTGGCCAGGTGGCTCAGGTGGATAGAATGTTGTCTCATACACCAAAAACATTGTAGGTTCGATCCCAGGGCAGGGCACATGCCTAGGTTTCAGGTTTGATATCAGGTTGGGGTGCATATGAGAGGCAACCAATCATGTTTCTTTCTCACACTGATGTTTCTCTCTCTCTTCCTTCCTCTCTCTCTAAAATTAAAAATAAAATGTCCTCAGGTGGGAATTTTTTTTTTAAGTTAAAAGAAAAGAATATTTGAAGATAGTCTACTGTCTTCTGGCTTCCGTTGTTACTATTGTAAAATGAGTCATAAGTACAACAGTTATTCTCTCAGGTGATCTCTTATATCTTTTAAGACTATTTTTGGTGTTCTGCATTTTCAATATGATGACTTAAATTGTGATTTCTTTTTATTTATCTTATTTTATTTGTACCTAGATTATGATTTTTTAAAATTTATCTTACTTTATTTGAATCTGTAGGTTGTTTCTCAACGGTTCTGGAAAATTCTTAGCCATGATCTTTTAAATATTGCCTCTGTCCATTCTCTTTCCTTTTCTCTTTGAATTCTGATAATGCATATTATTACCTTGTACCTTGATTCCCGTGTGCCTTTTTGCATATAAAACTGCATTCTGGATAATTCCTTCTAACTTATTTTTTCATTCATTTATTTTTTCTTTAGCTGGCTATAATCTGCTGATAGACACATCCATTACATTTTAAATTATGGTTGTGTAGTTTATTTTTTTTCCTAGAAGTTTCAAATTGGTCATTTTGGGTCTATGCTGTATCTATTTTCTACTGAAAATTTCAAATTATCTTTCATTTATTTAAACATAGTAGGCATAGAGGGTTTTAAACTTATTTTTGATAATGTTTGTATCTGAATACTTGGTGCATGTCTTGGAAAGCAAGGCAGGCTCTTCGTGTCCGGCAGTTGGAAGAATATGCAAGGCAGGGTTGGAATCTCTAACATTTCTTTTATTGCAGACATTGCAGCATTCACGCTTGCTCTCTGCCACGGGCATGCGCTGAGCTACCGGCCGGCTGCCAACCGTGATCCCACCGCTCCCCGTGCAGCCCCGCACTGCTTGCTGTGCCCTCTTGCCGCTCACTGTACCCCGGCCACTCGTTGAACCAACACTCCCACTGCTCGCTGCCGCTTACATACTATGCATAGACAAAGCCAGCTATTAGACAAAATAGGACATAAACGCTTATACATGTAACTGCGAGTGTGCTGCCCATGTGAATCTAATTATTCTCTCTAAGCAGCTCACACCTGAGCATCCGGGATGAGGGAGCTCTATTTCCTCACAGCGCATTTATTGATTTTGTTGCTTCTGCTGATTTTCACTTTTTGTACCTTGCATTTTTCTATGCTTGCTTTTTTGACTGTGCGGGGCTCGTTGTTCTTGAAAATTATTGGTGGGGATTCTTTGAGGCCTATAATTAAGGTACCTGTATACATTTCTTATTCCTGCTGTTACATTTAACCACAAACTTGGTGGTTCACAACAACACATTTTATCCTCATGTAGTTCTGAAGTCTAATGTGAAGTTGTGTGCAGAGCTGTGTTTCTTTTGGAGACACTAGGGAAGAATCCATTTCCTTTCTTTTCCCACTTTTTAGACGTTACCTGCGCTCTTTGGCTCACAGCCCTTTCTTCCAACACTGCAACCTCTGCTTCAGTTACCATGACTGATTTCTGCCCCTGATCCTCCTGTCTCTTTCACATAAGAATTTGTGATTACAGTAGGCCCACCTGAATAATCTGGGATACTCTCCTCATTTCAAGATTCTTAGTTTCATCTGCAATGTCCCTTTTGCCAAGTAAGGTAAATATTAACTGGTGATAGTAATTCGAACATGGAAACCTTTTGTTTTGGGGAGGGAGAAGGAATTCTTCAGCCTACTACAGTACATTCTCCAGAGAGCATTTGTGTTTGCTTCTTTGACGCTACAATACACAATCATTTCAAAACAAGTTCATGGCTTGAGGTTTTCTGGACCACCAGGTGATACAAATCCAGGCTCACATCCATGAGAGAGTAAGCTGTGTAGTCACAAATTTTCAAAGATGGTTTTAATTTATTCTTCTCCTTCTCCTTTTCTGCACCAAAGCAATATTTTTTGCAGTCTCCTGGAGTTAGAGCAGATTTACCTGTTTTATCTGTACCTCTTTTGGGGCCTCAGTTTAATTTGGGTAAATCTTCTACTAGACTCCCCATCTTCTACTCGGGATTTGACATATGTCCCCATAACCCTGCAAGCTTGCCAAAAGCAAATTCAAGTTTTCCAGTAATGATAAAAATCCTCGGGCCAAAAAGTGGCTTTGGTGTTGGGGCTTCTCTTTCTGGAATTTGGCATGGTAGGTTTTTAAAAAATTTTTATTATGATCTTGTCAGTTCTTCAGTGCTCTTAATTAAAACATGTTTTATTCAGCACTTTTTTGCGTATTTTAGCATTCTTTTTTGGTGTTTTCAATAAGAGTATTAATTCACATACTTACCTGACATGATACAAATTAATTTCCTAAATACTTTCTTTATAATTAACATATATTAGTTTTGCAATTAAAAAAATGGACAAAAACCTCTGAATATTTGAAGAGCAAGATTAGTTCCAAGATTTTTCATGGTTATTACCAAAAGAATGAAGATAGTGATAATTATTTCCTGTGAGTTCAGGAAAAAATGAGTTCACCATAGTTTGAAGTAGTTTGACAAGTTTAATGGCAGAAGTGGGATTTAAAGTACAAGACGAACTAATGTATTTGATGTAATAAAATTATAAAATATAGCATTAATTTTCATAGCTTCACCTTTATTCAGATCATAATCAAATCTATGTGGCTGGAAGCTATTCTGAAATATGAATCTGTGTGGTTTTCATCTCTGTATTTCCCCTCTCCTTACCTCCCATTCAAGCATGGAACTCTGTGATCATTGCTTCGAACGAGGTATGCAGCAGAATGGAAAGCAGAACTAGCCCACACACTCCTTGGTTTTTGCATTTCCAAAGTGTAAGTTCTTAGGAAAGCTTTAAGGGGAAATTAAAAGAAAGGGAGAATAAAATTTTAAGGCATAAATGGTGTGTCTCAGAAGAAACAAGAAAGAACAAAGATAAACCTCAGAATAAAAGGATATTCTGTTGGATTGAGGGGAGGAATGTTGAGATCTGTGGGGTCCTGCTTTTAGCTGGTGCCACCAGGGAGGGAGCAGAGAGAAAACAAGCAGCCAGGCAGAAATGGCTTTGAGAGCATCTAGACAAATGGAACATGGATTCCCAGGCACTAAATGGGCACAAAACAGCAGAGAGCTTCTAGAATCGAAGGGACCCTGAGACAGGACAATGGACTTCTGGCAGGGACTGTGTAAATTCCCCTCCTTGTCCTGGCACTGTATAAGACCCTAAAATTATGGCACAACCCAAAGAGAAGGGGATCCCCAAGAATGGCTGAGGTCAATTTTTCTGTCAGCACAGTGGAATGGAGCTAGAAAGTAAGTTAAGATCAGAAAGTATTTTGAAATGCAGAAAAAGATATGCAATATATCTTAGCCAAGCTTGCAACTGACATTCAAGTTGCTACCTCTTTATCTTTAGTTTCTGACATTTTTCTCAAGTTCCATCTAAGTGCTTACTGGAAATTTCTAGTTGGGTATTCAACTATCACCTCAAATTTGGCATATTTTTTCCTATACCACTAGTATTCCCACTGGGACAGAGCCAGCTGAGACAATTTCCTCTATACTCTACTTTAATCAGGGAAGAAACTCAGGAATAGGAAACAGCAATATGAGCAGAATTTCTTTTATTGTTAGTTGATGTATCTGATTGATTTGTAATTTTGTCCAGGTAAAGGAGGATGTTACGTTCTTTTAACATAAAGCCTAAGTTTGCAATAAATAAAATCAAATTTATACCAATAGAATTATGAATCTTTTGTGTAGAGAGACTGTTGAAGAAAATTAAACTTCAAGGTAGAGGGGTGCTTGATTACGATTACTTAGAAGAATCCCAACCACGGCTAGAGTGGACACTTACCACTCCTATTCTTTCCTCCACTTTCCATGGACAAAACAAAACTATCAAGAGCAGTAAAGGATCTGAGATTGAACCTTACTCACATGCTAAAAGTCAGCCTGACACAGTTTTAAGGATTCTGAGAGAAGACACAAAACTCCTGGGTTGGAGACAAACACTTATGACTCAGGGCACAGCAGACAGTATGAACTTCACATTTCCATCAATTCCCTTCGTCCCCCTAAGTCCCATGAGGGTGTTACCGAGGTAAGATTAGGTAGATTTTGCTCATGCAATGAATGTACATCAGTCCTAATTGCAGTGGGGAGTTAGGAGTTGGTGAGTTCTGTAGAGATAGGTGGCAGACTCCAAGGAAATAAGATGAGATGTGCAGAAGGAAATAGCTTAAGTTAATGACAGGAAAATTTATGAAGTGAAGGAGAGAAGGGGGTGCTACTAATCTCCATCTGAAGGTCTAGAGAGTGAAGCCTTATACAGGAAAAAGCAAATTTCAAAGACCCGTGCCCCATTATCTACTACCACCCATCTGAGTAAGTTATCTATATTATTTGGGGAAGGTGGGTGATACAGGTTGGGTTCTCCAGGGAGAAGACTTTGAGTTAGAGTTTAGAGTGCAAGATGTTTATTACAGAATACGCTTGTGATTAATACCAATAGGGGAAAGTGAAGAAGCAGAATGGCACAGAGAGCAAAGTCAGTTGCAGTGCAGGCCTGATGAAACATTTTGCCAATGTCATGAGAATTCTGGAGCTAAAGTGACCTGTCAGATTTCATTCTAGGTGGAAATGGTGAGGTCTTTTATCTTAGTGTCAGTTAGTCCTTGGATGTATACCATTGGAAAGGGATATGACGTTGGGAGAAGGATCTCTGCACCTGAGGCAGTTTTGGGAGGAGCTGAGTGCAAAGAAACCAGTCACTGGGTGCAAGCTCTTCTTTGCACAGGAGTCTAGGCATCATAATGTTGTGTCCATTCCTTTCTACCCTCTGAACTACTCAAATCTAATTCTTAAAATTTGTTCAGAGAGAAGATCCTCTAGGATTCTGGTGGACCTTTACTACTGGGGAAATCTTAGAAAAACAGTGTTAGTGAAATGCACTACAGCTCCATAATTTCAGCTTATCTCAGTTTTGATGTCTCTCATCTTTAGCTGGCACCTCTGCTGTTTTGGTTTTGACTCCCATGTGAGACAGGCACACTATTCTTCAAGATGTTGTATTCATCTTAAAGTGACATCCAACAGTCCCAGAAATGTTTGGACAGTCCCGTTTTGTCAGTATAGATGTATCTGTGTAAATGGTCATAGGTCCCACTGTTATTTCCTTTGTTATTGCATAGTTCCTTCTGAGAAGCTGACATCCTTTGGGTCCAAAAAAGGGGGGGCTCAATTCTGAAAAATGGGGAAAAGATCATGAAGTTTTATTGGGACAATTGTCCTCTGCCTCCTGATTAGCCATCCTTGATTTCTTCTGATGGTACAAGTTGAGTAGTGCATTTGATTTTGTCCATGTTTTGCTCCTAGTGACACTACGTTCTGCAACCATCTACATAACTCTCTTGGATCAGGCCCTTATGACTGCCAGTCTGAAATTACCACTCATTACTGCAATTCTATCTACCTGGCTTCTGATAATTAAGCACTACCATCTGGCCTGTGTCTTTTGTGGGGCGTTATCATGACCATTGCCATCAGTGAGCCTGGTACTATAATAATCTCTGCTGTTATCAACCCTGGCATACAGAACAGAACCAACATTGAATTTTTTACTGATGCTTATCTTCCTCTCACTAGCACAACTCCTATGGTCTTGCAAAATTGTTTGTGTCCTTTAGGTCTATCCATGGAACATAATCATTTAGAGGGATTTTTCTGTGTGTGTGTGATACTCCAGCATACTCATTTTCTGGTGCCTTTCAATCTTTCTCCATCTGCCACAGAAATGCTGGCATTTTGACCTCCCTTATTATGGGTCATAATCTTTTTCACGCTTCTAGGTGCTATCTAATTAGTGAGTTCACACTCTCTCTTGGGATCCTTGTTATAGGTGTTACATCCTATATCTCAGGATTTCGTAAAAACTTTTTTCAATTTTTCAACTTTTTGTTCGAATCCCCTTGATCAAACACTGCAGAATACCATCCCAGGCACCTCTCTAGTGCTTTCCAGTGATGCTGGCTCAGTGCTGCATCTCCTTTCTGTTCTTATTAGGCCCAACATGTCCCCAGTTGGGTTATGATTGACCCTCATCAAAATATTCTTCCAACTACCTACAACATAGATTCTGTGAGGGATCTTGCAAGGGAGAGAAATCTGCATACTTTTAAAGCATTAGGGAAGTGGTAGCTCTGAATAGGGGGTTTGGGCTACTTTGCAGGCTTATAGCTTTCAAGGATATCTGAAAATTCAAGATTTTCAGGGATATCAACCCCAATGCCCTCACTCCAAGTGTTAAAGTCCAGTTCTTTCTCAAATAGGGCCTTGACATTAATATAGCAGGCCTGTCTTGTTTGAAGGTTGAACTTCTGGGGGAAGTACCTATTCTGACAATTAAGACCTAGACTTGGTCCTAAGTTGTCTCTGTCCTCATGCTACAGGAAATGAGAACCACCCCGTATGCTGCTATAGCTTCCCAGACTTTCTACTTGACTTTCAATTGCCTATTAATTGCTTTCAGCCATTGCTATCTTTTTCTAGAGCATCAGTCCAGTTTAGCATTGGCTATGGAATCCCAATGTCCTTGTAGTTAAGTATTATATCCACATTTTTCTAATGTCTGATATATCAAACAAGCTAGGGTATTCCTTTCCACTCTATGTCATCCCAGTTCACCACTAGTGGAAATTTGAACAATTGCATGTCCTCCTGCTGCCAGAGGCTATCTGTGCTTTATTTACCATCAATAATGATATCTTCTTTACCAAGCACGGAGTGAATAAACCACAAGATTTTATTTGAATGCCTGTTTTCAATCCTTTTGAGTATATACCTAGAAGTGGAACTATTGTGTCATATGGTAATTCTGTGTTTAGCTTTTTACAGGAACACCCAAACAAGCCTTGTGTTCTGAAATGAGTTTCCCACCTATCTATTATTTCCATTTTTGCTACGATCAGTATGAGGCCTTATTTTCTCATGCTTGAATTACTTCAAAATTTTTACTGTGATTAGTTCTCTTTCCAATAGTTCTGCTTAATGTCATCACGCATCTCCCGAAATAAAGCTTTACTAACATCGATTCACTTCCTAAATACCACCTAAGACTTCCATTTTAGACTTAATTCTCATGTCTCATTCTCCAAACCCTCCATATTGACTAGTTCACTAGTCCTCTGAACTAGTCCTTCTTGATTTTTCTCACCTCTTGTTTTCTTGAAATACTTTCCTAATTTCATCTCAAGCATGGTTCCCAGTTTGTCCTGCCTCTGAATTTACAGAGCATTTAGATTGGATTGAAATTATTTAGCGTTTGATTAGGAAATGTTATGAAACTTCAAAACTTCTTTTCTTCAGAAAATATTATACAATTTTAAAGAGGACAAAATTTCTGAGGGGAAAATGATTATATGTGAAAATACAACTGTGAACATAAATCTGAACGACAAAGAGCTGAGGATGATATGAGATTGGAAACTGAAATGAGAGACCATGTCCTCTCTGGTCCTTTGGGTTTGGGACTGAAAGTGGGATTTTCAAAGTCAGAAATTAATTTTACTTTAAATACAGAAAAATGAGCTTGGTACTAGGGCTAGAATATTTACACAGGAATATAGTTCAAAATGTAAGAGATTCTTACAAATATAAAATTATCACTATAATTATTAATTATTTCATTGGGAAAATGAGGTAACCAGCACTTTTATAAAGAAGTAAAATTAGCTCTATAGGAAGCTTTGTAATTGGGCTTTTAAAAAAACTTTATAAAATTAGAGGGATAATTAAAAGACAAGCAGTAAAATGTGGCATGAACCTTTAAGACTGGATGGCTTGAGTTCCAATGGACAAGAAATACTAAAGTTAAGAAAAGTGCCCCCTTTCCCACTTTCTTTTAAGATAGTTTACTTATTGGATTAAAATAACTGAAAAGGCAATGTTAGCTGTTTTTGGCAGGTTAGGCAATATTTACTATAGAAGACAGGGCTCTGTGATACTATTTTTCTTCCATTTTCCTAGCAAACAGAATTCAAAAGTAGAACTGCTTTAAAATAGATAAGGAATAGAAGCCTCTAATAAGTAAGAAAAGGTCTTAACGAACATATATGCTTTAGATAAGTTTAGAATTTTTAAAATATAGATTGCAATGTAGATTGAGACACTTTTCTAAATACATAGGTGAAAGATCTTCTAGGTCAGAGATGTTGCAGATTAGAGTAGGAGAAGAGGAATACTACTGGTTTCTGTCACGACCATGGAGTGTGGTATGGAGCTGAATGACCAGTGAAGCTTGTTTTTGCTTGGTATGTTTGTGAGGAGCATTTAATCTTCCTTGAGGAGACCATTTCACTCCCTTGCAATCATTTTGTGGTAGGTTGATTTCATGGGACAGCATTCACCTTTGAAAGAGCGAAGATTCCTCTATGTTTGTTCTGGGTATGGGTACGTCTCTCTTGTTCACAAAGTCTGATCTAACTCTACTCATTGAAGGCACACAGAGTGTTTGTTTTTTAAAATAAATCCTCGGCTTTATTTTTTCAAAGACTTTATTTATTTATTTTTAGAGAGAGGTGAAGGGAGGGAGAAAGTGAGGGAGAGAAACATCAATGTGTGGTTGCCTCTTGTGTACCCCCAACTGGGGACCTGGCCCGCAACCGGCAACCCTTTGGTTTGCCAGCCAGCCTTCAATCCACTGAGCCATACCAACCAGGTCTCATTTTAATACATATACATATATGTATATATGTAAGTTTAAATATATATATGTAAATAAATTTTTTGGCTTAAATTAACTGCTGATAAACTATACACATTTTATTCTATAATATAAGTCTATTTCTTTTCAGCTGCTTTACTGGAAGCAGACCCAGTTTGGCACTTTATTAACTGAGTGCCTAGGGACCATTTAATGTAGTACCTCTTTGAGTCTTTGTTTCCCTACCTGTAAAATAGCTATAAGTCTAACTTGCAGGTTGTTGAGAGCATTATACATAATTTATGAAAAGTGCTTGGTTCAATATAGGTGCTCAGTAAATGTAGCTATTACTAATATTAGCTCTCATAACATTTTGGGTTTAAAAAACTAACTCACTGAGTATCTGTAAGGAGGACCTCTCTGGTGTCCTGCCTGGATGTACCAGTTAAGCATCCCCCTCTTGTGAATGTATCCAAGTGCAAACCATTTCTTTTTGGGTCCTCACTTGTTTATCATGCGTAACTTCTTGAGGACTGAACACAGAGGTTTCAGTCTTCTGTTCTTTTGAAGGCAGTGACATTCAGGCTCACCAGGGTCCTGATCACCTTGCAGCCATTGCTTCTATCTTTGTACCTAGGAGGCAATATTTTATCAGATTCAAACAAGAGCTACTGAACTGTTGGGTTAGTCTTATCCCTTTAAGCCTGGGTTTTGTGTGCCTGGGTAGAGCCCCAGCTTCTCATATGCCACAAAGCCACAGACTCTGGTCATCCCTCTGTGTTATCTCAGGCTGTTTGAATGGATTTCTCTAAGTCAACTAACTGTTCAGAATTCAAACTCCTCCTTTGGAACAGGAGCACTGAACCAAATTCATGTGAATTGAGGGGCTGAATCCTGTGCTCCATAAACCCAAAACTTGGTTAGACTTCTGCTTCTGAAATCCAAAACCATTGTTTCTCCTGACTTCATTATTTTCTAGTCTTTATACCCTTGGCCACTAAATTTCAATGACAGTCAGAGTCAGAGGTGAATTTGCCATTCGAACACTAGTTTACTGCCCCAGTGTCCCAACCCTAAATTTGGATCAGTTCCTCCTCCTGTCCCATCTGGGATTCAGGCCCCAGTATATCTCAGGGTCAAGCTCATACAAGCATCATCACTGCTAGTGCACTCAGGTATTATATCTTTTTAAAAATTTGCATAAATTATGTTTCATATAATACCTTGTAGATTTACCTGTTCTCTACTGTATTACATGTGTGCTTCTTTTAAAACCTTCTAATTCTCTAATTTTGTAACATTCTAGTTTGTAACTGAGTTTCAAATCCCATTTTGTTTTAATGCCCTAGGAAAATTGCACACGTTGCTTCAATTAGTATCAATTTGGTTGTCAAATTTTCAAGATGAAGCCATTGTGTTTTAGCATTATTTAAAGCTGGGACATTAAAATTAGCTGGGGATTTTTCAAGAATCACTCATTATGACCCAATTTTAAAGTTATTTTAAATACAACATTAAAAAGAATTATTAACAAGTCTGTACTCTACCTCTTTGGACTACAAAATCTCAAAGTTATATAAAAAAGCTAATTGCTAGCCACTTTTCATTGTGTAAAATAAAATGTCAACTCAATTGTCTGTATTAGCAGAAGCAGAGATTGAATAATTCACACATAATTTATATTGTCTCTGGGATGCTTTTGCCCTTAAATCTGAATATGAGTGAGTCCGCTCTCTAGGGAATTCATGTCAAAATAATGAAGTTATATTATAAAGACCTTAAATCTGAAAGCTGACAAGTTCAATTCTTCTTCTTCTTTTTTTTTCTTTAGTTGCTCTCCCAGGTTGAAAGAAACAAGTCAAGCTGAGGTTCATCCCTCTTTGGTAGATTAGAATATTGAACACAGATGCTAAATCATGGGACTGGGAAGAATTCAGTAGCAGATTAGAAATTGCTGAACTAAGGACTTTGAGATCGCTATTTGGTTATGTGATTAGGCTTTTTTTCAAAAAAGAAAGAAATGGAGGGAAATAAAAAGAAGCTAGATTATATCACCAAAAAAAAAAAAAAAATACCATTTACAGAAAGTACCGAAGAAATTCTATAAAGAGAAAAGGGAATGACATCTTGCCAAGCATTATGTTGGCGTAGAATATACCTGCCAAATTCTGCATATTGCATGCTGTTGTGGGGGAGAGGTAAATTGAAGGAAATAAAACAATAAGCTCATTAATGAAGTAAAAATTAGTATCTTCAAAAATTGGTATTTCTTGTGTCCTGTTATGTAAGAAATACATAAATATATATATATGTGTATATATATGTGTGTGTGTGTGTATATATATATATATATATATATAATACATGATATTTAAAAACAACTACTTCTTTGTACCCTTTGATTAACTTTTACCACATGCATCTATTATCTACAACCCAACAGCAACAAACTTGAAAGTAGATGTCTTGGATTTGAAAATATATAGAATTTAACAGTAACAGCAAATGTTTCTCCTAATGACGAGGAGAAACACTCTACCTACCTAGCTTAGTTTTCCACAAAATTTTTCTAAAATGAAAGACAGCATGCTTTGTTTACCTTTTACAACTAGACAGTAATGTGTTGAGACCAATTATTTTGTCATAGTTCTTAATACCGATCACAGGCTCTAGGAAAGCACTTTTCACATAATAGGTCTATTTAAAAAAAAAAAAATGAATGAAGGCATGGAGACTGAATGCATGGTTGGGTCTGGAGCCACAAACAACAACACAGCAATCTGATCATTTCAGCCACTTTACTATCCCACCAAATTGCCTCTTCTATGTTGACTGTGTGAATCTGCAGGGAACAATTATGGCTATTGCAATTTCTTTTACTTATACTCCTCCCTATTTACAGAAGAGTATTTAGATGGCACCAAAATTGCTCTATTGACTTGCCACCCTGGTGTTTTTTTAGTTTTAGTTTAGTTTTTTAGGTTAATATTTTTTTTTCTTAATCCTCACCAGAGGACTTTTATTTTTTGTTTTCATTGCTTTTAGAGAGAGAGAAAGGAAGAGAAAGAAACATCAATGTGATGTTTCTTCAAACTGTATGCACCCAAACTGGGGGTCGAACTAACAACTTAGGCATGTGCCTCAACCAGGAATTGAACCCACAATCTTTCAGTTACAGGATCACACTCCAACCAACTGAGCCACACCAGCCAGGGCTGCTTTGTTTTGTTTACAATACTAGCCTTTTTCAAAGTACTGTGCCGTGTATATTAAGTTTTTCTTTCATAGTGGTTTTGTTTCGGTAAAACTTTATTTGCCTCTGCAGATGTACTGACCTCCCCTAACTATATCATATCATCTTTGTTTTTAAAAAATACAAGTCACAGGATAGTCCTTAATATTTTTTTTACTTTATTTTTTGTATTTAATCATCACTGTATTTTTTTCATTACCATTTAGTCCCCTCATACCCCCTTGTCCCCAAGTCCTTAATATTTTTAACTATAATTTAATAAAGCAATGGATTTACTGGCATGTAGCTAGCTAGGCTTTTTAAAAAATGACTATTTTTCCTCTTTTCTTAATAATCACATAGATGACCTTTTCAGGAAAACTAATATTTAGCAATAATAGCTAACATTCATTTAGTACTTTCTATCTTCCCAGCACTGTGCTTTGCTCTTTAAGTGCCTTATTTATTTTTTGTTAAAAATTTTAATATACGCACATATGCATTTATATAGATTTTTAAGTATGATTATACCACAATGGAGGCAAGAGCGTGAAGTTGTGTGTACTTCCCTTTTACCTTAAAGCAAGAAAGAGGAATTTAGGGAAATCACTTAAAGAGCTTAATGTGTTCCCTGCCCTTTGTTGAACAGAGAAGTCTGGTGTCACAATTATATCTGAAAAATCTAAAGGATATGGGCTTAGAGGAAGTGGATAATGGCTCTAGTTTGGGAAGTAGCTGCCATTTTAGAGTCTGTCACAGCAAAAGTTGTTATGTTTCCCAAGGACCAGATCCGGGTAGATAATGTGGGAGAAAGTCAGCCTGGCGTTGTCTTAGTTTCTGCTCAAGAGGAAACCTCAGTAGAACAAGGCCAAAAGTGGACCCCTATATACCTCAGAGTGGGAAACAAATCACAAATGACTCACTGGAATAGAGATAAATTTAAGATACCCAGCAGTGCGGTGATGGTGGTAGGGCTTACAAAATAACCCAAACATCCCCTAGGAGAGAAAGAGCCAGATGTAAATATCTGCCAGATCTAAAGGAGCCAATAGCTGCCAGTATTGGCATGAGTTAAGTAATAGTTTTCTGGCCCTGGTTTCCTCTCCTCTCTGCACTCTAGCCTTGGAGATTTATAAAACTGGGGGAGAAGCAGTAGAAATGCAATGAAAGGGAAGAGAAGTGAATGATAGGCCCTTTCCTGACTTCTGGCTTCTCCGGGTGCAGAAATCTGAGCCAGATATATGGAGAAGTCTAAAATATAAAGTTCATAATTTCAATTATCATGGAAATGAAGTTTTTTTATTTGCTCATCTATTGTTTTTTAATTTATTATTTTTTCCATTGTGGTATAATTGTTTACTTAAGGAAAGTAACTACACCTCTCTGGACTTCAGGTTCTCCCTTGATAATTGAAATCATTTATGTCACCTCATAGTGGAGTTAAAGATAATGGATACAATAAGAAAGAATTAATCTTAATACAGAAACTGGAACAGAGTAGGAAGGTAGGAAATAAAGTTACTTCCTCTTTGTATAGCCCTTCCTCTGTCTTTCTCTTTTGTTTCTTTATTCAATTCAATCCAGACTTGCTTTCTTCAGGGTACCTTCCTAGCTGTAATTTACACTCCTTAGGTGGTAGGCAGTAAGTCTGGAAGTCATGGTGCTGTTTAAAGAATTCAAGGAGGATTGATATATTTAATCCTTTCTGTTAAACAGCAACAACCTTACTAACAAAATACATGGGGATATGTAAGTTCTTACAACTGAAAGGAAAACAATTGGAAGGAAAACTCTGATTCCAAAAAACCTCCGCTGCCTTGCGGCATACCTCTTCAGGGGAAAGGCTAAGGGAGTAAACCCCGACAGAAAATCCGGAGCCGGAGTCCCTAAGGCGGTTTGACGTTGTAGTCAACACCGGCAACTCCTGCGGCGCACCTGAAGCCAAGCTGTATTGACTCCGTCTTTCCCTTGGATCCTTCAGCTGCGAAGAGAGGGGGGGTCTGCTGCATGGGCAACAGCAGACCCTCCATATCACCCTGCCCAGGCTCTGTAGCTTCAGTTCCACTGGAGAGGACACTCCAGCGTCATCGCAAGATGTCGATTCAACACGGGAGGAGACAGATACCGTGTCACTCCCGAGTCGGACTGCACAGCCATTCTCGGCGGTGCAGATAGACTCTTAAGAAGCTACACCATCGTCTCTCGAGACGGACGGCTGCCGACGGTATAATTGTTGTTTATAGTATTAGTTTCAGGTGTACAACATAATGAATACATATATACTATATATATTGCAAAATGATAACCACAATAAGTCTAGTTAATATCCATCACCACATGTAGTTACAATTTTTTTTCTTGTGATAACTTTTAAGAACTATTCTCTTAGCAACTTTCAAACAAACAATACAGTATAATTATCTATCATCACCATACTGTACATCCCCTGGAGTGCCACCCTGTTTTTTATTCTAAGTTTCTAGATCTACTTCTGTCAACAAAAGTTCTTTGTTATTAGGAAATTAATCTCTAAGCAGTACTAAGTGGCTTCAGTCACTTCGATAGTTTTCCTTCAAATAAACATTTGCCTTAAGAGGAAATTCAATTTTAAACCTTTTCTTTTTTTCTTTGCCCTTAATGGAACTATACTTCAATTAGTTAGAAATCTAAAGTTGTATACTAGCTTTTAAATAAGTTGGTGTCCAACTTTCTTTGATATAGTTCATGAAGAAAATGTAGATTTGTAGTTTGTTTATTTTTACTTAAAGGTCATAAATAATATTTTGTTATACTTTGTTTTCCAAACTATCTATTATACATTTGGGCCCATATTATATAATCAGAAATATAAGTTACTATGATTTATTTTTACCTTGCCTCTTCCTTAAGCTTTCTCATCTATCTTTCCCTCTACTGCTGAACTCGAAAAAGAAGTCACACATATTTCACTTTTTCACTGCCCACTCACCCTTTAATCCTTCCAACTCTGGTTCACCTCTCTAATGAAACTGCTTTCCAAAGTCCAGTGCTGTCCAGTGCGAGATCAATAGTCTTTCTCTTAGGTTTTATCTTTCTGAATCCTGTTTGTGACAGTACTTAATACAGTTCCCAGTAAACAATCAATTCTTAATATATTTTAGTTCTGTTCCTGTAAAAATTTGTTTAATGTTATTGATTAAATGGATAAATATACAGTGTTCTTTATCTGTATAAAAGATAGCATTGAATGAAAACTTGTACAGTCCAGTGATTTCTGGTTTACCTGTTTTAATACATCTCAATAAATTTCAATGGTCTTTTTCATTCCTATCCAGGGTATGGGGCCCAATATTTTAGAAATTTAACTCTCATTTGTTGTTCTTCATTGCCATACTTAGTAGTTTAATTACTTATCTAAAATATAAAATAAATAAGTTCTGGGGATGTAATGTAACTATAGTTAACAATACTGTATTGCACAATATGTTTGATATTTGCTAAGATAGTAGATCTTAAAAGTTTTCATCACACAAAAAATTGTTACTATGTGAGTGATGGATGTTAACTAAACTAATTATGGTAATCATTTCACAATATATACATATATCAAATTGTGTTGTACACCTAAAACTAACACAATGTTATACGTCAATTATATCTCAATAAAGCAGAAAAATATGTAGCTGCCTGGCAGGAAATTGACTCTATCAGCCATGATATAATCAGTGGAAAACCTGCCCTAGCTCTATAAGAAATCAAACTAGCAGCTAAATGAAGCTTAGAGAGGGCGATATATCATCGGCAGCCGTCCGTCTCGAGAGACGATGGCGTAGCTTCTTGAGAGTCTATCTGCACCGCCGAGAATGGCTGTGCAGTCCGACTCGGGAGTGACAATCCCTGCCGCACTTGGTACAGGTGAAGGCAGATGGCTGTTGTTGCTGCTGTTGACGCTGCTTCCGCCTCGATCTTTTCTGGACCGCCTCCTCGTTGCGCGCAGCCTCTGCGCGTGACGTACCTTGCCTGACCGTGAGCCTCCAGGCTAGGCGGTCGTCTGCTTGAACTTCCCATGTGTTGAGATTGATGGAGCATTGTGTCATGTCCTTTTTGCAGATGTCTTTGAACCGCAGTTTTGGGCGCCCTGTCATCCTCTGGCCTTCTGCTAGCTCGCCGTAGAGGAGGTCTTTGGGAATACGGCCTGCATTCATTCTTTTGACATGGCCGAGCCACCTGAGGTGTCTCTCACTAAGAACTGCATGCAAACTGCTCATGTTGGCTCGCTTCAGCACCTCAGTGTTGGGAACCTTATCCTGCCAGGCGACATGCAGGACGCGTCGCAGGCACCTCATGTGGAAGCTGTTGAGTTTCCTTTCGTGCCTTGCGTAGGTGGTCCACGTCTCGCTGCCATAGAGGAGAGTGCTGAGTATGCAGGCTTGGTAGATGCACAGTCTGGTTTTCTCAGTGAGGCTGGAATTGTTCCACACTCGCCGGTTCAGTTTGGCCATAACTGTGGCTGCCCTGGCGATTCTCCGGTTGACCTCCAAGTCAACTGACAGAGAGCTTGAGATGGTGGACCCGAGGTAAGTGAAGTCGTTGACAACCTCCAGGGTGTATCCGTCGATGGTGATGCATGGGGGAGTCCCCGTGCCTTGAGCCATAACGTTCGTCTTCGTCAGGCTGATGGCTAGTCCGAACTCCTTGCATGCGTGGGAAAGGCAAGTGACTAGCTGCTGGAGTCCCTCTTCGGAATGTGATGTCAAGGCTGCGTCGTCGGCGAAGAGCATCTCACGGATGAGCACCTCTTTGACTTTGGTCTTGGCTCATAGACGGGCCAGGTTGTAGAGCTTGCCATCGGATCTGGTGTGAATGAAGACACCCTCGCTGCAGTCCTTAAAGGCGTATTGGAGGATCATGGACAAGAAGATTCCGAACAGCGTAGGCGCGAGGACGCAGCCCTGCTTTACTCCGCTGCTGACTGGGAAGGCCTCAGAGGTTGCGCCGTTGTAGGACACCGTGCTGTGCATGTTGTCGTGAAAGGACATGACCACAGCAAGCAGATGTGGTGGACAGCCAATCTTCCGTAGCAAGCTGAAGAGTCCGCTTCGACTGACCAGATCAAACGCCTTCGTGAGGTCGATAAAGGCGAGGTAGAGTGGTTTATGCTGCTCGTGACACTTCTCCTGCAGCTGGCGTAGGGAGAAGATCATGTCCACTGTTGATCGGCCAGCTCTGAAGCCACACTGGGACTCTGGGTAGACGCGGGAAGCAAGGGTCTGCAGGCGGGCAAGAGCGACCCGGGCGAATACTTTGCCGACGACGCTGAGGAGAGAGATGCCCCGGTAGTTGTTGCAGTCGCTGCGGTCTCCTTTGTTCTTGTACATGGTGATAATGTTGGCGTCTCTCATATCCTGGGGGATGTAACCCTCCTTCCAGCAGAGACAGAGTAGATGGTGGAGCGGCTGTAGCAGGACTGGTTTCCCGCACTTTAGGATTTCTGGAGGGATTCCGTCGCTTCCTCGTGCTTTCCCGCAAGCGAGGCGGTTGATGGCTTTGCCGAGCTCTGCCGCAGTAGGTGGGGTGTCTAGCTCCTCCATGACTGGTAGGTCTGGGATGGCGTTAAGAGCAGTGTCTGTTACGGTGTTCCTCGTTGCGTACAGCTCGAGGTAGTGCTCGGTCCACCGCCGCATTTGCTGTTCCTGGTCAGTGATGACCTCACCTGTCTTGGACTTAAGGGGGGCGATCTTGGAGGGGATTGGGCCTGTTGCCTTCTTGATACCCTCATACATTCCTCGTGCGTTGCCTATATCGGCGGCTTCCTGGATGGTTCTGCACAGGTTTAGCCAATAGGTGTTGGCACAGTGGCGGGCGGTCTTCTGGACTTTGTTCCTGGCAGCCCGTAGAGCTTGAAGTGTACTGGGAGTGGGCGTGGCCTTGTAAGCCAGTAGGGCCTTCCTCTTAGCCTCGATCACGGGTTCCATTTCTTCCCAGTGAGCCTCGTACCAGTCAGCGTTCTTCTGCTCTTTCTTCCCGTAAGCAATAATGGCAGAGTTGTATATGGCGTCGCGGAGACGTGGCCAATTGGATTCGATAATGTCGTCTGCCGCCATTCCCTTGCCGAGTGCATCTTCCATCCTGTTGATGAATTGCTGGGTCTTAACTGGGTTGCTGGCACAACTGGTGTTGATGCGTGGGCGACCCTTCATCTTGGAGTGGTGCAACCTCTTCAGCATTATGCGCACCTTGCTTACCACGAGGGCATGGTCCGTGTCGCAGTCTGCACTGTGGTAGCTGCGGGTGAGGAGGGTGCTGCCAATATCCGTTCTTCTGGTGATGACGAGGTCAAGCTGGTGCCAGTGGCGGGAGCGGGGGTGCCTCCATGACACCTGGTGGATCTCTTTGCACTTGAAGAATGTGTTTGTCACGCACAGGCCGTGGTGACACAAAAGCTCAAGCAGTCGCTGACCATTCTCATTGATCTTTCCTCTCCCAACGTTTCTGAGGCAGGTGGGCCAGGCCATGTGGTCGGCTCCTACTCTTGCGTTGAAGTCTCCAAGGAGATAAAGAGCATTACTTCTGGGGACCTTGGATAACGCTTCGTCCAGTGCATGGTAGAACTGTTCTTTCTCTTCAGTGGTGGCGCAGAGGGTTGGGGCATACGTGCTAAGAATGCTGACTGGGCCGAAAGTTGTTGACAATCGGAGGGTAAGTAATCTCTCTGTGCCTCCTGTGGGTGGCTCTATGGAGTTAACAAGCGTGTTCTTCACAGCGAACCCAACACCGTGCTGTCTTGGTTGGTCCGGAGACTTCCCTTGCCAGTAGAAGGCGTAGTTGGTTTCTCTGATAGTTCCGTTGTCGGCCAACCGGGTCTCCTGTAGAGCCGCAATGTCGATGTTTAGTCGTGCCAGTTCCCTATCGATGACAGCGGTTTTCCTGGCACCCTTGATCCACGGAAGGTCTGCAGTAAGTCCGGGGCACATGGTCCTGATGTTCCAGCTAGCGAGGCGAAGAGCCGGAGGCTTCTTTCTTGTTGTTTGCTTGGAATTAACTGGTGCGGGTGTTTTGTGGCCCACTTTTCAAGAGACGCCTCTCTGATCCCCACGCACCCAGTGGGACAGGTGAGCCATGGCGAGACGGCACCTAATTGGCTGGGGGCTGCCCAGCTTGAGGCGGGCGGTAGCTGTCCAGTGAGGTGCGATGACCTCTCCCACCGTCAGAGGAGACCCCTGGCGCTCGTTTCCTTCGCCAATTGGATGAGCTTATAACCGGTAACTGTCTCCTCCCGTGTTAAGTCGACATCTTGTGATGACGCTGGAGTGTCCTCTCCAGTGAAGCTACAAAGCCTGGGCAGGGTGATATGGAGGGCCAGCTGTTGTCCATGCAGCAGACGCCCCCTCTCTTCGCAGCTGAAGGATCCAAGGGGAAAGACAGAGTCAATACAGCTTGGCTTCAGGTGTGCCGCAGGAGTTGCCGGTGTTGACTACAACGTCAAACCGCCTTAGGGACTCCGGCTCCGGATTTTCTGTCGGGGTTTACTCCCTTAGCCTTTCCCCTGAGGAGGTATGCCGCAAGGCAGCGGAGGTTTGGAGTCAGAGTTTCCCTTCTCCTTAGCCTTTCCCCTGAAGAGGTATGCCGCAAGGCAGCGGAGGTTTTTTGGAATCAGAGTTTTCCTTCTCTGATGTGCCCTGACTGGAAGATCGAACCAGCGACACTTAGCTCGCAGGCCAACGCTCAATCCACTGAGCCAAACCAGCCAGGGGGAGAGGGCGATATAAGAAGCTGTTAATTGAATTAAGGTGCCTCCAGATTACAAGCCATTAGTCACTTGTCTTAACATTTATTCTCTATCCTCCTCCTGAGTTTATTGTCTGGAATGTTTTTAGTGAGAAAATCTGCATCTATTCTTAAATTTTGGGTTCCTCATAGTTAACAACAGCACCTCTCCCCAGCCCAACAATCTGGACAGCTGTTTTCAATTTTCCTCATTGACAACCCTCAGGTGGTCCTACCTGATGGCTGCCAGGTCTGATGGGATCAAAGTTGTTAAAGTCTGGGCAGGAAATAGCCTCAGCTCTGTTATTTGAATTTAGGCTCATGGGAATGAAACCAGCCAACATTTACTAAATGCCTACTGTATGCAAGAATATTTTTGAAAATAACAGCTTTATTGAAATATAAATCACATACCATAAAAGTCACCCTTATAAAGTATACCATTTGGTGGCTTTTACTATATTTGTAGAGTTGTGCAATCATTATCATTGTCTAATTTTAGAACATTTTTATGACCCCTAAAAGAAACCTGTATTCATTAGCACACACTCCCCACTCTCCCCTCCCTCAGGCCCTAGAAAGCACTCACCTCCTTTATGTGTGTATTTGCCTATTCTGGACATTTTATATAAATGAAAGCTTTTTGTGTCTGGCTTGTTTAACTTAACCTAATATGAGGGGGGGACCCCAAAAACCTCAGGATTATCTTCGGGAGGGCGTGTGCCTTGTAGTACAGGCTTCCCCTGTTAGGGGAGTGTTCTAGGAATTGATCTATATCAGTGTACCAGCTGGCATTGCTGTAAGAGGCTGCATTTGTCTTCAGTGAATACTTTTGTGAAGATTCTTTCAATACGTTTGACCATTTTATTATGGGTGATTTATGAATGCACCTGCTCACACCGAGTGGAATGTTGAGCAGCTTTTGACCAAGGACATGTCCCCCTGCCACACCCTCCTTTACACCTGATCTCACTGCAAAAGACTTTTTGTTTGTTTTCCTGGATGAAAAAAAGTCCTCAAAGGGAAAGATTTTGGCAATGTGGAAGAGGTGAAACAAAAAACAGCAGAAACACTAAAAGGCATCAAAACTGATAAGCTCAAAAGCTGTTTTGAGCAGTGGAAAAAAATGTCTCAATAGGTGTATTACATCAAATGGAGAGTATTTTGAAGGTGACTGGAGTTTAAACATGTAAGAATAAATACACAATTTTTTATAAATACATTCCAGGGTTCTTTGGGTCTCCCCTCATATTTCTAATATTCATTTATGCTGTAGTATGTATCAGTACTTTATTTATTTTTACAGCCTAGCAATATTTCATTGTAGGGATGTGTCACTTTTTGTTTATTGATTTATTAGTTGATGGGCAATTGGATCACTTCTACTATTTAGCTATTATATATAATGCTACTATGAATATTTGCATACAATTGTTTCCATGATCAGACATTTCAATTCTGTTAAGTATACACATATACATCTAGAAAAGAAAAGAACAGATCATGTGGTAACTCTATATTTATGCTTAACTTTTGAGTAACTACCAAACTTTTTTCAAAGTGTCTTTTATATTTTACTGACAGTGTATGAGGGTTCCAGTTTTTCAAATCCTTGCCAGTACTTGTTATTATTCATTTTTTAATTATAGCAATCCCATTCGGTGTGAAAGGTACCTTATTGTGGTTTTGATTTGCATATGCTAAGGGACTAATGATGTTGAATATCTTTTCATTTGTTTCTTGACCATTTGTTTGTTTTCTTTGTAGAAATGTCCATTCAAATCCTTTGTCCATTCTTTAATAGGGTTGCTCATCTTTTCATTTTTGAGTTGGAAACATTATTTATATATTCTGGATGCTAGCACTTTATCAGATTCATGTTTTACAAATAGTTTCTCCCATTCAGTGGATTGTCTTTTTTCACTTTCTTGATGGTATCCTTTGAAGCACAAAAGTTTTTAATTTTGATGATATCCATTTTATCTATTCTTTTCTTTTGTTTGTGCTTTTGTTATTACACCTAAGAAACCATGGCCTAACCAAGATTATGAAGATAACCAAGATCTATGCTTTCTTCTAATAGGTCCAGCTCTCACACTCAGGTCTATGATTATTTTTGAGTTAGTTTTTGTATATTGTATAACAGGGGGATCCAACTTTATTATTATTATTATTATTATTATTATTATTATTATTTTGCACATGGATATTCAGTGGTCCCAGCACCACTAGATGAAATGATTATTCCTTCTCATTGAATTATATTGCACCCTTGTCAAAAATCAATTGACCATAAATAGAAGGATTTCCCCCTTGGACTCTTAAGTATATACCATGGATATACATGTCTATCCTTATGCCACTACTACATTGTCCTGATAAATGTAGCTTTGTAGTAACTTTTGAAATTTCAAAATGTGTCTATTTTATTCTTTTTAAAGATTGTTTTGGCTATTCAAGATTCTTTGTATTTTTATATAAATTTTAGAATCAGCTTGTTAATGTCTGCAAAAAAAAACTTAGCTGGAATTTTGATAGCAATTGTGTTGAATTTGTAGATTACTTTGATCAGTACTGTCATTTTAATATTGTCTTATGATCCATAAGTATGCGATGTTTCTTCATTTATTTAGGTAGCTTTAATTTCTTTCAATAATGTTTTATAGTCATTATTGTACAAGTTTTGCTCTTTTGTTAAATTTATTCCTATGTTTTTTATTCTTTTTGATGCTATTGTAAATGAAATTTTTAAATTTCAAATTCAGATGGTTTAATTGCTAGTATATAGAAAATAGAATTGATTTTTCTATATTGATCATGTTCTGAAATTTTGCCGAATTCTTTTATTAGTACTAATAGTATATTGTGTGGTTTCCTTAGGATTTTCTCTGTACATGATCATATCATTCAAAAATAGAGGTAGTTTTATTTCTTTTTTTCCAATCTGAATGCCTTTTCTTTTTCTTGACTACTTGTTCTCACTAGAACCCCCAATAAAATGTTGAAATAAAGTGGCCAGAGCAGATATCATATTCTGGCTTCTGATCTCAGCAGGAAAACATTCAGTTTTTCACCATTAAATGTGATGTTATCTGTGGGTTTTTAATAGATGAGCTTCATCAGGTTGAGGAAATTTCTTTCTACTCCTAATTTATTCAATGCTTTTATTAAAAAAAGGTATTGGAATTTGTTCATTTTTTTCTGTGTTTATTTAGATGACCATGTGGTTTTTGTTTTTTACTCTACTGTCAGTCAATTTCAACAAAAAACTGCAAGGCAAACAAAAGCTTTTTAGGGGGTCTTTTTTTTTTTTTTTTTTTTTTTTTTTTGCCATGTATTAAGTGTTTATTCCGTAGCCCGTGTGAATTATTTTTTTTTCAGATTTAATGTGTTTTATTGATTAAATTATTACATTTGTGCCAATTTCCCTTCCCTCTGCTCCCCTCCACCCGGTGGCCCCCCTCCCTCCAGTTGTCCCCCCCTTTTAGATTATGTCCATTAGTTGTGCATACAGTTCCTCCCAACCTCTCTCCGTCTATTCCATTTCCTCCTACCTTGATCCCCAATTCCTATATCATCTCCCTCCCTTTCCCCATTCCCCCTCCCTGTTGACCTCCCCCCAATATGCTTCCCGTACCCACAGTTCCTCTTCCACTCTCGTTGCCTATTTAGTTTGCCTTTGTTTCATCTCCCTAGCTTCTGTTTTTTTTTTTAAACCAGTCCCTTTAACATCTCATATAACAGTGGTTTGGATCTAATGAACTCTTTCAGTTTTATTTTGTCCTGGAAACACTTTCTCTGTCCTTCTATTCTGAATGACAATTTCGCTGGATAGAATATTCGTGGTTGTAGGTTTTGGATTTTCATTACTTTGAATATTTCTTGCCAGTCTCTTCTTGCCTGTAGGGTTTCCCTTGAGAAGTCAGCTGATAGTCTAATTGGGACCCCTTTGTACATAATTCTTTTCTTCTCTCTTGCTGCTTTTAAGATTCTCTCTTTATCTTTAATTTTTGACATTTTGATTATAATGTGTCTTGGAGTGGTTCTCCCTGGGTCCAGTCTCTTGGGAACTCTCCTTGCTTCCTGGACCTGCAGGTCTATTCCCTTCCCCAAGTCTGGGAAGTTCTCCTTTATTATATTTTCACTCAATTTTTCAAGTTCTAGTTCATCTTCCTCATTCTCTGGCAAACCAATGATTCTTATGTTGGGCCTTTTATAGCTGTCCCAGAGGTTTCTGATCCTTTCATTGTTGCTTCCCATTTCCTCTCGCTGCATTGGTTGACTGCTTGTTCCTTCTCCATATTCCAGTTTGTTGAAATGAACTCTGGATTTTATTTCCTTTCCTTCTGTCTCATATGCAGTTTTGTTCCTTTCGTTATGAAAGTTTTTCGCTTCTTTCATATCTTTTTCCTGCTCTTTTGTGAATTCTGTAAGCCACCTGATAACAATGGCCCAGAACTGAGCCTCTGACAGGTTTCTTATCTGTTCATCTGTCAGGTTCTCTATCTGCTGCCTGGTGAGTTGTGTTACCGGTATTTCTAAAGTTGCCTGCCTCATTTTGACAGATGCGTTTTGTTTTCTTGGGCTGGCTGTCGGGGGCAGTGCCTGTGTACGCGTCACAAATCAGCGACCGGCGCCTGCCTGTCCACGACCTATTTCGCAGCCCCGTGGTGCTTTCTTTGGGGGCGGGGGTCCAAGATGGATTCACACAGTTATTCAGCTAGGAGACCGGGATCCGTCCTCCCGCCCCCCTGGGCCTCACTGTTCAAGGCGATGCGGCGGCCGCTCTCCCCAGCTCCGGAGTCGCGCACCGCCAGGGGCTTGCGTAGCCGGGACTCCTCGCCGCCCCGCCGCTCCAGGTGCAACCGCAAACAGCACTGCCCTCTTTAACTCTTACCTGCCCAAATGGCACCGCTGGTTTATAACTTCATATGTTGGACTTCCGTGTAGTTTTATTTTCTGGAATTTCTAGTTATCCTTTGTTTTGAAGTAGTTGTATTCCTCTCTAGTTGTAGAGGGAGACCTAGCGTGTCCGTCTAAGCCTCCATCTTGGCCGGAAGTCTTAGGGGGTCTTTTTTAAGAATCGCAATTTGGAAACACATAATTGGGTAGAAACCCCAAATATCTTCCGATGGGGAAAGAAAGGGATGGAGTTTATAAAGACAGAAAAAGGAGGTCTTCCAATAGGGTTACACAAGTTGCCTTGAAAGAGCTGTGATTTATACTGGCAAGCAGACTTACATTGTGCTTATGTCTACTGTTAGGCAAAAACTGTATTTTTTAATATAGAGTTCAGTGATGCAAAGCCAATTCCAGGTACTATACCAAGATGTAGTTGTGGTTTAGCTCATTTGAAAAGTTCTGTTTCATATGGAGGGCTTGTATTAGCTCAGCTTTCTGGAGGCCTCCCAGTTCTATTTTAGATTGCTCTCTTGACAATATCAACTCCATTTTGCCATTTTTCTTCCTCACTACCAATATTATATTAATTTTTGAATGTTAATCTGTCCTCTCAGTCTTAGGGTAAATTCCATTTGACCATGGTGAATAATCATTTTATTATATTGCTGAATATAATTTGCTAATATTTTGTTAAGGACTTTAACATATATATTCATAAGAAATATTGGTATGTAGTTTTCTTCACTTGTGGTACCTTTGTCTGATTTTGATATAAACGTAATAATGGCTTCATAGAATGAGTTGGGAAGTGTTTCTTCCTCTTCTACTTTTATGGAAGAGTTTGACAAAGATTGGTGTCAATTGTTCTTTAAAAGTTGAATAAAATTCATGTGTCTATGGACCTTCTGTATCTCCTCTTCAGAGAAGTGTTTGTTCAGGTCCTTTGCCCATTTTTAATTGGGTTGTTTGTCTTCTTGATGTTGAGTCGTATAAGCTCTTTATATATTTTGGAAATCAGTCCCCTGTCTGTGATGTCATTGGCAAATATGTTTTCCCATATTGTTGGTTTCCTTTTCATCTTGCTGATGTTTTCTTTGGCTGAGCAGAAACTCTTTAGTTTGATGTAATCCCATTTGTTTATTTTTTCCTTTATTTCTCTTGCTTTAGGAGATGGATCCATGAAGAAATTGTTACGTGAGATATCTGAAAATGCTCAACATCATTAGCCATCAGGGAGATGCAAATAAAAACCACAATGAGATACCATTTTACACCAGTCAGAATAGCCATCATCAACAAATCAACAAACAACAAGTGCTGGCGAGGATGTGGAGAAACGGGAACCCTAGTGCACTGTTGGTGGGAATGCAGACTGGTACAGCCACTATGGAAAACAGTATGGAATTACCTCAAAAAATTAAAAATGGAACTGCCTTTTGAACCAGTGATTCCACTACTAGGATTATACCCCTATGTTCATTGCAGCACTGTTCACAATAGCTAAGTGCTGGAAACAACCTAAGTGCCCATCTGTAGATGAGTGGATCAAAAAACTGTGGTACATCTACACAATGGAATACTATGCAGCAGAGAGAAAGAAGGAACTCCTGCCATTTGCAACAACATGGATGGAACTAGAGAGAATTATGCTTAGTGAAATAAACCAGGCAAAGAAAGAAAAATACCATATGATATCACCTAATACAGGAAACTAAAGAACAACACAGACAAAAGAACTAAATAGAACAAAGAGCAGAATAGCAGTCAATAGGGGGGAGGGGGGAGGGAGAGAAGGGTTATAAGTAAGGGAAGGGTTTAGTAAAAGAACGTGTATAAATGACTCATGGATATGGACAACGGGAGGGATATGATTGCAGGAGAGGGGGTGGGCTGGGTGGGGGAGAGAGATGGGGGAAAAATGGGACAACTGTAATTGAAAAACCAAAAAAAAAAAAAGTTGAATAAAATTCATTGGTAAAGCATCTGTACCTGAGCTTTAAAAAAATTTCTAATTCAATATCTTTTTTGGGGGAGGTTATTTTTTATTATAAGAGAAAAATAAAAACTCCTCAGACTCTTAACGAAGGAATATTTCACTCAGAACAGACACCAGGATACAAAATTACAAGTGTTTGACCTCTCCTCTCCAGTCCTGTTCCCCCTCTCCTGTAAAAGCAGAGATGGGAAGGAGACTGTGGGAGTGAACAAGCAATTCTGTAAAACAAAGTCTTCAAATCCCTACAAATATGATTAAAATCTAAACTTGTTTTGCTTTTTAAAAAAATTTTAATATATCAAAAGGCCTGCTTTAGTGACATGCTAGTCCCCCAGAAAAGAACCCAACACCTCCTTGTCAGTAACATACATGCTCAAGTTGACCAGTCAACTCATATGTCTAAACCCCTGTGCATACATGTGTCTTTAAATCAAATCCGGGGGCTCGGGTGATTGCTGCTATAACACCCTTCTTCCTGTTAACCAACCAGCATCCATGCCCTCCAGAAGGGCAGGCAGGGCACAGAGAAACCCTTAAATGGTAGTGAGGGTTTAACAGCCCCGAACAGCCAACTTTTCAAGCATCTCCACCCTCACCCCCCACTCAAAAGGAGCCTTTTTCTAGCCAAACTACTCGCCTCAAATTTGGGTCCTGGTGACCAGAATGGTTTCTTCTCCTTTAGAAAAAGCACACATATCCACACACCCATATATATATAATTTTTTTGTTTTTGCATTTAAATATAAAAATACTACTCTGATTTGTGTTATAAATGGGGGACCAAGGAATGAGAGCTTTTTCTTCTAAGGTAGGGCTACCCATCCCATTCCTTTCTGCTGAGCTTGCCTTCAGGTGAGGACATGTAGCCCCAGGCAAGGGAAGCACAGCCCGCAACAGGCACCTTCCTGCCTGACTCCCTGACTCCCACACTTCCCTCTCCTAGTTCTCCCTTTCATTAGAAATCTGGGTACAGCCTTTTAAGAAATGGAACTTCCTACCAAGAGGGAATATCTAACCTAACCACAGGGTAAGCCCAGCCCCCTCGCCCCCTTCAGCTACCTCGAAGAAGAAAAAGGTCCTTCCCCTCCCTTCACAAATACTATGCTCACTGTCCAGAGAGCTACGCCTGTTGGACAAACATCTGATTAAGTGAAGCAGTGGTTATGTTTCCCTGCCCTCTCCCCACTAATGCACTGGAAAGCTTCAGTGCTGGGGGAGGGGAAAAGGGTGTGTGTATGTGAAGAATTAAGAACTTGACCCCTCCAACCTGGCCAAAAGAAAGCAAGAAATATTAACTGGGCACGAGGAATACAAAAAGGCCTTGATGTTCCGCCCTTTGAGTTACAGCTATTACAACAATTGAGAGGGGGGCGACAGTGGGAGCAGGATGAAGAATTAATTAGAAGGGGTTCAATGGCTGTGAGTCTAGTCCACTTAGTTTTTGTACTGGAAGGGCTCCTCGCCAGTTTCGTTGAGAAGACACGTTGGTTGCGGATGAGGGCTTCTGTCACCCTGAAGGGGTCGCAGTTGGCAGAGGGGCGCCGGTCTTCAAGGTAGCCCATCTTCTCCTGGCCGCTGCCCTGGGAATGCGGATGCTAGCGCTGCGGTTGGCCACACCGGCAGAAAAGTCGTTGATGTTGGAGGTTTCATTGAATCCAGTTAGCCGTCGGGCATTGTCCTGCCCCCCCTTGGGATCGTAGGCTCAGATGTGGTACTGGTGCCGCTTGCTCAGCCTCTCGATGTACTCTTCAATGTATTTCAGGCCGTTCTCCTCTCATGTGGCCTTGGTACTGAAGTTGGTGTGACAACCTGCACCATTCCAGTTCCCAGGAATTGGCTTGGGATCAAAGGCTGCTATCACTCCAAAGTCTTCACGCACTGGGTGCAAGATGAATCGGGCCACCCAGAGGTGATCTCCCATCTCGATTCCTTCACACGGTCCTATCTGGAATTCCCACTGGGCAGGCATAACCTCGGCATTTGTCCCCGCGATCCTGATGCCAGCGTACAAGCAGGCCCAGTAGTGAGCCTCCACAATGTCCCTGCCGTAGGCTCTGTCTGCTCCCACACCACAGTAGTATGGACCTTGGGGCCCAGGGAAGCCATTGGAAGGCCAACCAAAAGGGTGTCCATCTGTGCCCATGAGAGTGCATTCCTGCTCCATGCCAAACCAGGGGTGCTGATTGCCCACCATGTCCATTATCTATTTACAGGTGTGCCTTAAATTGGTCTCTGCAGGCTTTCGGTTGTACTTTAAGACTTCACAGAACACCAGCTTGTTGGGGTCCTTGCAGAAAGGGTCCCGAAACATGGCAGCAGGAACAAGATACATGTCACTGTTGGAGCCTTCAGACTGTAAAGTACTAGAGCCATCAAAATTCCACTCGGGCAACTCTTCTATACACTTGGGCTCACTGTCCAGGGTCCGGGTCTTGCATCGAAGTCCTTCTCCAGTACCATCAATCCAGAGATACATAGCGTGGGCTTTATCACCCTGAGGCAGGGACATGTACATCTGCTTGACACCTTTGTTCAGGTGGGAACTCGCGGAGGTGGCCATGGTGGAAGATGTTCTGGGGGGCGAGCAGGCCGTGAGAGCAAGGTGCGGAGAGGAGAAGAGAGGAAGCTGGGAATGCTGTTCAAAAGCTCCGATCTTCTCCCATCCTCAGCTCTAATTCAATATCTTTATATATTACAGTTTTACTTAAAATTTCTATTTCTTGATGAGTCAATTTGGTATTTGTCTTTATTTTTGTAAAGTATATTTTGATTATGCTATTACAGTTGGTACCACCCTTTCCTCCAACAATTCCCCCTGCTTAGTTCATGTCCATGGGTTGTGCATGTAAGTTCTTTGGCTTTTCCATTTTCTTTACTATTCTTAACATACCCCTATCTGTTTTGTACCTACCAATTATGCTTCTTAATCCCTGTGCCTTTTCCCCCATTCTCCCCCTTCCCCATCCCAGCTGATAACTCTTCATATGACCTCCATACCTGTTCTAGTTGTTTGCTTAGTTTGTTTTTGTTTTTTAGATTCAGTTGTTGATAGTTGTGAGTTTGTTGTCATTTTAATGTTCATAGTTTTGATCTCCTTTCTCTTAAATAAGTTCCTTTAACATTTCATATAATAAGAATTTGGTGATGATGAACTCCTTTAGCTAAACCTTGTCTGGGAAATACTTTATTTACCCTTCCATTCTAAATGATAGCTTTGCTGGATAGAGTAATCTTGAATACTTCTTGCCAGCCCCTTCTTGCCTGCAAAGTTTCTTTTGCGAAATCAGCTGATAGTCTTATAGGCACCCCTTGTAGGTAACTCTCTGCTTTTCTCTTGCTGCTTTTAAGATTCTGTCTTTATCTTTAACCTTTAGCATTTTAACTATGATGTGCCTTGGTGTGGTCCTCTGTGGGTCCAACTTGTTTGGGACTCTCTGTGTTTCCTGGACTTGTATGTCTATTTCCTTCACCAAATTAGGGAAGTTTTCTTTCATTATTTTTCAGATAACTTTTCAATTTATTGCTCTTCCTCTTCTCCTTCTGGCACCCCTATAATTTGGATGTTGGTACATGTAAAGTTGTCCCAGAAGTTCCGAATTCTTTCCTCATTTGTTTCAATTCTTATTCTTTCTGTTCTGGGTAAAGGTTTATTTCTTCCTTTTATTACGAATTGTTGATTTGAATCCCAGGTTCTTTTCCATCCCTGTTGGTTTCCTGTATATTTTTCTTTATTTCACTTTGTATAACCTTCACTTCTTCCTTTATTTTGTCACCATATTCAATCATTTCTCTGAACATCCTCATCACCAGTATTTTGAACTCTGTACCTGATAGGTTGGCTATCTCCATTTTGCTTTGGCTCTCCCTCTGGAACTTTGTTATGTTCTTCATTTGGGCCATGCTTTTTTTCTTCTCAACTTGACAGCCTCCTGTGTTTGCTTCTATGTTTTAAGTAGAGCTGCTGCACGTGTTATGTTATAAGGGATGGAACCTTAGGTATTCATCAATGCAGGGTGACTCATTTTACCACCTTGTGATGTTGTATGTCGAGGAGGGGTCAGAGAGGGAACAATGCCACTTGCTCAGTACTCACCCCTTTTCCAGTCACTTCACTCACTTCCCATATGTAACTGGTGCCCCTCTGGCTATTGCCCTGGTGATGCTTCCCAGCGTGGGTGGGTTTGCATATATTCTAGGACAATGAGAGTCCTCTAAAGGGACTCTCCTGAGAGATAGGCAGTTTCTTCTGCCACCCCAACCCCAACTAGTTTTCACAGCCAGAAGCTACAAGGCTTTAGTTTTCCCAGCACTGGAACCATGAGCTGTGCAGTCTAGCCCAGGGCTGGTATCACTCCCTAGGCGTCCCTCCCAGCTTTTATCCACCTCACATGAATGCAGGACCTCTTGTTCCAGCAGCCTCCTTGCCACCGCTGTCTCGACTCTGCCACACTGCATCCTCTCTGCTACATTCTCTGCCTAGCTCCCTGTTTCTGCCCCTCCTACCCACCTGGATGATGATTTCTTCTTAAATCCTTGGTTGTCAGACATCCATACAGTTCAATCTTATGGCAGTTCTGGTTTTTTGTTTTGAGGTAGATGTAATTCTTCTTATGGTTGTGCAAGGAGGTGAAGTGTATCTGCCTATGTCTCCA